>NW_007730955.1:40559-68280 GCF_000696425.1 Galeopterus variegatus | reverse complement strand
ATTCCTTTGGCATCCTCCCATAGATTCTAACTTTTGAATAACTGTTTTCAAATTTCAAATATTGGTGTCCCCCCTGCCCCACTTCCAAACGGCAGAACATCCTATTTCCACCAAATAGAACCATTTACGATCTGAAAAAGAAGTCCCAAGCTTCTCCCATAATAGAAAGTTAACTACACAATCTGGGAAAGCATCACCCACCATTCTGAGGCTTTCAATTGAATGATGTGAATGAGGCAGGCTTTGCATCTAGAAAGATGTGGGCTCTTTCATGGGCTGTTAAATGCATTCCCCAAATTTAGTCCACTTCCTCTCTATAAAGAGAATACTGACACATCATTTAATTATTTCTTTTGCATAAGGTAAAAAACTTTACCTACGCATTTATAGTAATATCACACTATTCATCCACCTACCATTACTAAATTATTATTAGTTATAACATGAGCTACCATTTATGTAAGAACACTATAGGCTAGGAACTGTGCTTAGTACTGCACGCGTGTGCACGCGCGCACACACACACACACACACACACACACACACACGGTACTCCCAAAAGTGCATGGAAAGTTTCACGTTATCTTTTACTCCCATTTTTCCACAGACTTTTTGAAGTACCCTCATATGTATACATATTATCATATCCTCACCAAAACACTAAGAAATAGGAACTGTTATTATCTCCATTTTTTAAATGGGGAAACTGAGGTTTACTGGAATTAAGTAAATTGCACAAAGTCACCAAACTGGTAAAAGTGGCATAGCTGAGATTCTAAGCCACTTTGACAGGCTGCCCAAACTTACCTGTGTTATGCTATTATCCTTCCCAAGTAATTAACTAATATCTGGGTGACCATATGTCCTGGTTTACTTGTAACAGTGTAGGTTTAGGCCTATACTTATGAACAAGCCCTTACGGTTACAAACAGCACCTTCTTCCACTCTTAAAAGTTCTACTTTGGATGATAAATTATATGGTTCCCTCAATCATATTCATATTATATATAGTATGTTTCTTGTTGGGAAAACTTATTTCTGCTGATTCTAAGTGTTCTCATCTTCCTGGAGGGGGTGGGGGGTGGGGTGGGAAACAAGGAAGAAAGAAAGGGAGGAAGTGAAGGAGATACTTATGAATTTCTCAAAGAATGGGCTACTAACTCTTTAACTGTCAATATTCTTTATTAAACCTCCAGTGTGTTCAGAGCACAGCTTTGGGAGGGAAAAGAAACATTTTCCACCCAAAAAGGGTCCCTCAACAGCTACAGAAAAAACCTCAAGCACACTAGAAACCTCAAATTGACCATTCTTTGCTTACTGTCATTATAAGAGGTGACTGTAATAGTTGTTGCTATTATTTAAGCTCTTACTATATGCCAGGCACCATCTGCCAGGAACTGAGCTAAGAACTTTATTTGCAATATCTCAATTATGTATCATAAAACCACATGATAGATATCATCAACATCACTGTCATCATTGTTTTGTAGATAAAGAAACTGAGGCCTACGGAGGAGGAATGAGCAGGGCTGCTCGACTCCAAAGCCCAAGTGTGACACTTACTATGAGGACTCCAGTATAGTTAAACACAGGCTAGCGGAAGTCCTAAGCCCTCTGCCCCCCACAGTAGTCACCCCTTACGATACTAAGCTCCTCTGTAAGAGAGGCCCATGAGAGAGAACAGATTTCTAACAAATTTGAGATCAATCTTGCACAAATATTCTGTGTTTTTCTTTTGGTTCATGAATGGTTTTCAGTGACATAACAGCTTTAAGTTCTTAAAACTATTTAGCAAGAAAAGAGTAGTATTCATAATCATTAACCCTAAAGAAACTGACAAACAAGATTTATAAAACCATGATAACCCAAGATGTATAGATCTCAGGTGGGGTCATCCCTACCATCTTAGCTTATGCTCATGAGACAAGACAGGTGAAACCCTGGCTGGACCATTCCAGGATAAAGATCCTTTCTGTTCAGCCAGACATGCAGAAGCTCAGGGGTTCATTGTTAAACTGTTCGATTTGTGGCTGTGTGGGGAGAGTGCCTTAGTAATGCCTCCAGTAAAATGACATTCAAGAACTACAGAGAATGTTCCAGGATTTTTCACCCTTGCACTTTATCAGCTATCATTGTAGTCAATGTGTTTATAGTAGGTATTCTTGGTAGGTAAAATTAAAAACTGTTCTTCCCTTCAGGTGGAATTCCTTTCCCCTTTCCTTCTCTCCTCAGTTTTCAAGAGCTAGTTCAAATGCCTTCTCCTCTGTGTACCCTTCAGACTCTTTAGGGTTCCTTGGATTCGTCATACATATCTCAATGACATTTTTTTGCCATAAAGTGTAAATAATTACATATTTTTATTTTCCATGAGTGTGGAACTCTGGACTATTTATTACTGTGTTTTTACCCTGATTATTTCCTTCCCCCTCTTCTAGGTTCCTAGGTTGGAGGACATTGTGTAAATGCTCTCTGGATGGATTAATGGGTGGACTAGATGAATGGAGGGTGGATGAATGGGTGGGAATGTGGGTAAATGAGTGGATAAATGGATGAATGGATGGCCAGGGGATGGTTAGATGATAGATGTCTACAATATTCTTAATTCCTTAGCTTACTTAAAAAAAAGAAAAAGGAAACACATCTGCACTGATTTTTCTTGGCCATTCTTGTCTTTCTCCTGTCCTTGAGAGTTCCCATGCACACAGGGATACAGCCACAAAGAGCCATTATCATCACAATGCACATACCTTTCTTCCCCACTGAAAAGCATCTTTTTACCAAATGCAAGTTTGAAGGTTTTGTCTTTCCAGCCTCACATAAGTCCTTTTTAAAAACTCCTCAAATGTATTCAAGTGTCTGGAGCCGTAGCTCATCCTAAAAACAATCGGCATTACAAGGACTGCCTAGGGGACATATTCGTTGCTCAGCATTAACTTTAATAAAAGACACTGTGGTTCTCTCTCAGGAGAGAAAAAGAAACCCATCCTATCTGTGGATAGCTTCTGACCTTCACAAATTAATTCCAGGATGCTCTCTTTGCTAGACAGAATATAAAGAATACGTGTTTTTTATTTACACACCTTATCATAACATTAATCCATAGAGCTGATCCCTCTGGGTATATTCCTGTTGGGTGTACAATAAAGGATTTGGATGCAAATGAAACAGTGATGGCATTTTTCCTGGTCTTACCCATTTTGTGACAAATGCACATTGCTTTACTGTTTGCCATACACATAATTACAGTTCTTTAATTTATGTTTCAATAAAATGTATAATAATAAACGTTTACTGCTCCATGAATAAACATTCAAATGAAGCCTCTAATGGAGGTTACATGTTTTGAAGCAGCTCTGTGGCTTTCCAGAAATCTCACCCTTTACTTAATGAGCATCATTTCCATAATCTGTGCATTATTGCTTAAGCCTCCCTTTAGGAATTCTTTACAAAGCAAAAATTTATGAAATATTATCAGTCCAAAGGGAAAAAAAATGTTAAAGAGATTAGCAACTTGTCCTGTTAAAGGGACAGGACCAGCTTTCATGTCTCCCCAGAGACAGTAACACAGTAATTACAGATATGGCACTTCCTAATTATCTCACTAGCTGGATGCAACACGACTATAGTTTTTGCCTCTAAGATTTGGTTTAAATAAGTGATGAGAAACCCAGAAAGGTCGGCCACGAAGGGCAAGCTTGTGCTAATTCTCTTTTGAGTGTTAACAAAGAAACCGGTAAGTAGAACCATAAATTTGGGAAAGGTCAGGATACCACGAAACAGACACTTGTGGATGTGGAAACAGACAAATGGTTTGAGTGTTAAACAGTCTCCTAGAAGTCACTGAATTCAGACAAAATCCTAAGATGAGCTTCACGTTTATAGTGTAGCACATTATTTTCAGTATGAGTTATTTTTTCAGAAAATTACTCAATATAATTTTATGTCATTATCATTTTGAAAGGTTAATCTATTTCCAATAATTTTTCTAAACTGTGTTCTAAAAAGCAGGTGCTTTTAAAAATAACTAAAGCATGATGATACATTTCTTCCCTCTTTGTCCAATAGCTAAGACTGAGTTGTTCAACTAGAGAGAAAAAAGACACCAGGAAAGATCAAGGAAGAAAGAGCCTTCACAGTGCAATAAGATCCAGATATTCAGCCTCTGCAGAGCAGTGATGAAACATGTTAAAGTGACAGCTGTCACTTCATGACACATCAGTCTGCTTTATTGGTGGACTGGCACCATTTATTTAAACTTTGTCAGGAGGGAATCATGTTACATCGTTAAAAGCTGTGTTTCTTTAGTATGAATAAATATCCTTAGGCCTGTGTGAAACATTTTTAGATTGCTATTATTTACACTGATACTGCAAAATCTTTCAAATGAACATTATCTTTCCTTAACACGAGCTAAATATGAAATTTACACCACTTCAATATGGCTATTTTCACATATGACTTCAACAAAATGAAACACTCAGCATAAATAGAATTTAGTGTGATCCAAATTCTATATTTCTACACTGAATTTTTTTTCACGTACTACTTTTCCCTTGGTACATATGCTTTCTTGTTTTTTAATGCTCCTGAATTAGAAAGAATTAGGCAAAACCATCTTTTAGAGGGTTACATTTTCCTTCTAACTCAAGTGAGAAGATATTTATTTCAGAGTGAAACATTTAAAAATGACATCCTCTTCTAGAATGGGGCAAATCTCAACCTGCGGAGCTGCCACATGGAGCTGCTGCTTCTTGCAAGGGTTCTACCCAGATGTGCTACAAGATCTCATTACCTTTGAAATCACCTCCTTGTAAAGATAACTGCAACTCCATGTTCATTGCAGCATTATTCACAATAGCCAAGATATGGAAACAAGCTAAGTATCTGTCAATGGACAAATGGATAAAAAAAACCTGTGGTATATGTATGTACAATGAAATATTATTCAGCCTTTAAAAAGAAGGAGATCTTGCTATTTGTCATAACATGGATGAACTGCAGGACATTATACTAAATGAAATAAGCCAGATACAGAAAGAAAAATATTACGCAATCTCACTTACATGTGGAAACTTAAAAAAAAAATAATACACAGAGACAGAATAAAACAGCAGTTACCAGACCCACGGGGGTGCAGGGGGCTGGTAGGTAGGAAATGGGGAGATGGAGGTCAGCGGATACAAAGTAGCAGATATGTAGGATGAACAACATGAGGAATACAGGTAATAAAATGGTACTGCATTTAGGATTCCTGCTAAATAAGTAGATTTCAGCTGCTCTTGCCACACACATAAAAACATGGGTAAGTATGTGAGATGAAGGAAATATTATTTTGCTTCACTGTAGTAACCATTTTATTATTTCTCTATATATCCCATAGCACCCTGTTGTATACCTTAAATATACACAGTAAAATTTACGTAAACACAAACAAGTAAACAAAAAAAGAGTACATTACCTTCAACAATGAGATTCTTTTCAAAGTAACTATTGTAAAATATACTGAAAAAATCACTCTCAACCAACTCCCCACAACCCAAGAGCACTGATTTGAGAGCTCAAGACAGGATAAATGACTCTGATTAAGCTGATGATCCTCAGTTACACAGGGACCTCCTATATCATATCTTGGTTTGGATTTAGAATGAGGATGCTGGGAGCATCCCGAAGGCTGCATATGATCTCAGCCTGGCTCCCACACAGGGAGATTTGTGGAACCCTGTCTGGTGGCTTTGAGGCACAAACGATGAATTCTGCTAAGGCAATAATAATAAACAAAGGAAACAGGCAGTGGGAAAGGCCCCAGAACCAACCCTTATTTTTCTCATAACATACTTCGTTGTCCAATGAGGTAGTTTCATTCCATAGGCGGTGCCCAGAAATTAGATAATGGTGAGAAATAGATGGTGTTTCTTTTTCTAGATACTTTCAGTGATTGAGGTCCTGGGACTTACGTTGACTAAACTTTTGTAGTCCAATAGAACCCTTACTAATTTCGGTCTCTGTGCTTCAGAGTGGACTGGCCACTAACAGAAGACACACTGCGCCCTGTCATGTAGTCAGAATCCTCCTTTAACAGAGGCAACTGCAGTAGCATCTTAATGACAACTCCAGTTTGCCAGGACTCCGACTGCAGACTGGAAATTTACGGTGGTGGAGACATTTTAGGAACGTTTAACATGGATATTCCCTCATGGTGAGCATCTTAATGACAACTCCAGTTTGCCAGGACTCCGACTGCAGACTGGAAATTTACGGTGGCGGAGACATTTTAGGAACGTTTAACATGGATATTCCCTCATGGTTTTGGTCAGAATTAGCAGTGCAGGAGGTGAGGTGAGGGGAAGAGTTTGCAATGATTTTCCTATACCTTTCAACCTTTGGAATTAACATCTGGTCAGGAGAGCCATTCACTTCATATGAAAAAACAAATGTGCTTTCTTGGTGTTGGCTTAGGACACTGCTGAGCCCTGCTACTGTCAATGTTGGCTTAATTCATTAAAGTGATTAACCGACAATCAATAGTTTAAAATCAGCTACACAAAACGGGCCATGACAGTGACATGAACATGAGATTTGGGAGTCAAGTTTTGCTCCTGAGAAATGTCACACCTTCACCAGCAAAAAGTCTAGGCAGGGAGCATCACGGGTAAGATTGAATAAATAAGAAGTCCTACAGCTAGCACAAGTTGAGATTTCACAGCATGCACAACTTTCACTTTAAGCCCAGTAACATGGAAGGTCCAAGTGCCTAACCCTAGGTCCTGAGATGACAATATAGAGAGTCCGCAAGTCGACAGCCTGGGCTCCGTTCCTGGTCCTACCACGGTGAAGCCCACGATACTCACTCAACATCTCAGAGCTTCAGATTGCTCATGTGTAAAATGAACCTATCTCATGGGGTAGCTGTGAGGATAAATGGGTTAGTACTATAAAGTGCTTAGTACAGTCATGCATCACTTAATGATGGGGACACATTCAGAGAAATGCATTGTTGGGATTTCGTCATTGTGTGAACATCACACAGTATACTCACAGAAAACTAGATGCTGTAGGTGTGCTACGCACCTGGGTTATATGGTATAGCCTACTGCTCCTCTATGTGAGTAATGCATTGCAGCATGACTTTATGATGGCTACCATGTCATTAGGCAATAGGGGTTTTTCAGCTCTGTTATAATCTTATGGGGCCACTGTTGCATAAGTGGTCTGTCATTGACCCAAACACTGTTAGGAGGCGCTTGACTGTACTTGGAATCTAGTAAGGACAGATTTAAGCATTTGCAGCTATTATTGCTGCTGCTACTTCTATTACTACTACAACTACTATTATTGCTACTGGACCACAAAAAACTTTCATTTAATTTTTTAAAAGACATTCCATAAAAATTCATTAGAGTCACTTTCAACTCTCTTTTAAGGAGTTCACCATTCTTTTAAAAATTATTCTATTGAAGCCTAATTTATAGAATAGACAGAAATAGAACCATTCTCCTGGAAACCAGTGTGGGATCCCATATACATATCCTGGGCTCAGAGAAGCCCTGGGGCTCCTGCAGAGCACAGTTGTGAAAACTTTGGCTTTCAACACTTTGGGGAGTGAGACAAAAAGCAGAGCTGAGATCTGGAGTTTGTCCTTAGGCAATGGGGATACATATCTTTAGGCAATGGAGCTTGGTTATTAAGAGTGCTGAGCTCTAACGTCAGATGAGCTGGGATAAAATCCCCACTCCATCTCTCATTTCCTGTAGTTGAACATCTCTAAGTTTTGGGTTCCACATTATAAAATGCAGATAATAATATACCTTCTTCAAAGGGCTGTGGAGAGGATTAAATGAGATAATATGTGGAAAGCTCTCAGCACAGCTCCTGGCAACAGAAGAAAATGCCCAATAAATGTGAGCTGTTCATCTAGTTATTTTTACACAGGTCCCTGTTCAAGAGTTACCTCCCTAGTAAGGATTTTCCCAGTTCCTTTATATAAAACAGCCCCCACCTTAACACAGTCGATTCCCTTTCCCTAAGATTATAATCTGCATTCACTTTTTCATTTTTTTCTCACATTCATAGCTGTGATTCCAGCACCTGAGACTGTGACTAGCTCACAGCAGGTGCTCCATAGATATGTGTTAAATGAATGGGTTAAGAAGGATTGCAGGAAGAGGAGAGAGTAAGCGTTCCTATGCAGTGTTCAAGAGACTGCAGCAACTCTGTTGGACTTAAAAGTAGGAGATACAACTCTTTAAAGTAATAGTAGAAACAAATGCAATGGCATGTTCTTTTGTGCATTTAATAGTGGAAGGTGATTGCTATGAAACTGCCAACTACCTTTCACAATACTTTCTGCTGTGAAAGCACAAAAGGGGGGTGGGTGGGAGTGGGTCAAAAAGACTTGTACATCACAAAGGAAGCCCAGGCAAAGCTGCAAGGATGCTGAAGGGATACCAGTGCCCTGTCCCGCCTCTCACTGTTTTCTTCTCCTGAACATTGCTCTCCATTATGATATCTCTCTCTTTCTCTCTCTCTCTCTCTCTCGATACTTGGCTTTAGGTCGTCCATGCAAAGGGCCTCCTAAGCCCAAAGAGATATCTCACATTCTCTTTTATCCTAAAACATTTATTTCATAGCCTCCTGTTGTGGGTACTATAAAGCTGTACAATTACAGTTGGGATTTTTTACTGCCTTTATGTCTGCTTTGCAGATCTGTGTAATATTCATATTCTCTTTGTAATACTAAGGGATAAAAAGACAAAAGACAAAACAAAATGTGATATTAGACACTGGGGAGAGTACATGAGGCTCACAGCTGCATCTCAGGTACTAAGATGTCACAAGGGCCAGAAACGAAATGGGGACTTCTGCAAGGACTGCAAGGGACCCAGGAGAGGACATGATCCACTATGGGGTACTGTGAGAGCAAGGGCCCCTGCTCTCTCCTGATAACAATCCCAATGTGTAAAGGACATGTGGCTTGTGTCTGAGGACAGAGTGAGGCAGCTGAATTGGAAAGGGGATGGGAACTGAAGGTGTGCTAATGTGTGGAAAAGTTACATTCCCTTTGATGAGAGCATATTCCTCTTGTGAACTAGGCTTGTCCTCACTGCCTGGCCCCATAATGCAGTCAGTAAAATCTCCTAAGGCCCTGAGATCTGTACTCTTCTTGTGATCGTGATCTCTGTCTTGTGACCCAACGTGGCCTGGCAACTAGGAGCAGATCCTGGTGAGTCTTCATACCACCACTATCGGGGAGGCCGTCAGCACCTGGCATAGGGCCTCCAGCTCCCCTGTTTGAAGGCTCTCTCTTCTCTCACCTCCAACTCCATCTTGCTCTGTGGGTTGCAGCAATCTGGCTGTGAATCCATACTTTGCCTTTCAGCCTGACCCTTCATATTTGTTCTCACGCAAACGTCAGCCTTGTACTCCATCTTTCCAGAGCCCCTTGAAATCCATGTCTTGTGCCTCTCCCATAAACTACCTTCCTCTTCACATTCCTGTGCCCAGATTTGATGCCCCAAACCCAGCTTGATCCCAAGTCTCAATTTTACCCACCTAACGTGTCTGGGGACAATTTTTCAGGCTGTTGGCTAAATATTCAACCAAGAATGGGAGTGGTCAAGGGAAATCACATTTACAAGACAGAACAAAGGCATTTCCTTAAACAAAACAGCCGTTCTTTTCCTTCTAGGGGCCTCACTTGAATATTCTTCCAGAGCAGTGCTTTCCAAGACCCCAGTGATTCATTCTTTGTCTCATTCTTAGCAACTGAGTTCTCTACCAGGACCATTTAGGTTGTCCTGCCTGAGAGATTCTAATAGTTCAACTGGTTTCAACTAGAATAATGAAACCACTATTTTGAGTGTGGACCTGCTTTCCTACTGTACTAAGAAAAATAAGGCATTACAATAAGTCTGTGGGTGCATTCTTGAGAGCATGCAGCTTGCTGAGGTTTTGCTCCTTGCAGTGGAAGTGCTTGCACAAGGCAAGTAGCAAAGCAGAAAATGGGAATCAGTGAGACTTGGGCTCAGGGTGTAGAGAAGAAAGAAAGCCGGTGAACAGCAATCATTTTCAGGTTGACAGAGCCAAGGATTTTTTTTAAGCCTGGGATCAAAGACAGATTAGGCAGCTAGAAGGGGAGCAAACAAAGAAATATTTTCAACTTCACATAAATCAGCATGGAAATTGAAAAAGGATTATACTGCAGGGAAAGAAGAGGAAGAGGAACACTAGCACCTGTTTTATTTGAAATGCCCCACTTCTCCCAGCCTTTCTCTGTGTGGAGTATGAGAAGAGGGGCCCTTGGGACCACTCACTTCCATTAGAACCATCGACTGAAAGTGGAAACAAGAACAACTCCACTCTCCTTGGATAATGACAGAGGCCACTTTACTTCTACCTGGATAATGGCAGCACCGCCACCCTACCAGGCCCTGGTACAGACATTTTGTAGCTTTTTCTCTCAAGTACCAAGGCCAGCCTAGGAATGACAGAAAGAGCACATTTGGCTCTACCATGAGAATGCCTCTATACCCAACATCCTGCCTTCATCGCATACACGTCCTGGATCGATGAAACTTACATATCCCTGATAGCTACAGGCATCTTAAGGAAGAGAGCAGTGGTAAAAAGTGCAGCTCCGGAGCCACAGAAAGAGCACATTTGGCTCTACCATGAGAATGCCTCTATACCCAACATCCTGCCTTCATTGCATACACGTCCTGGATCGATGAAACTTACATATCCCTGATAGCTACAGGCATCTTAAGGAAGAGAGCAGTGGTAAAAAGTGCAGCTCCGGAGCTAGTCTACCTGTGTGTGGATCCGGACCCAGCCGCTTACTCTCTGTTCACCTGGAGCAAGTTACCCGACTTCTCTAGACCTCAGTTTTCCTCACCTGTAAGATCCACATAACAACACTTTACACATCTCATGTATTTTTCCCTGATAATTAAAAATAAATTATGTGAAACAAATGCTTAACAAACTCCTAGCCCACAATAGGTACTCTAAATAATTTTATCAGTAAATCTTTAAAAATACTTTTTATTCTGAGATTATTATAGATTCAAAGGAAGTTGCAAAAATACACCTGTGTGGTGTACCCTCCATCTTGTTTCCCCAACTGCTATACAAAGTAACATGGAAAATACAACAATTCTTACAGTACTATATCAAACCCAGGACAGTGACATTGGTACAGTGTGCGTATAGTTAGTTCTATGTCATTATCTCATGTGTAGATTAATATAACCACCTTCACACTCAAGATACAGAACAGATCCATTGTGGCAAAAATCCCCCTTGTGTCTCACCCTCCTCCCATCCCTTACATCCCTGGCAACCACCTACCTGTTCTCTATCTCAGTAATTTTGTCATTTGAGAAAGCTCTAGAAACGGAATCGTACGTTATTTGAACTCTTGAAATTGGCCTTTTTCATTCAGCATTAATGCCCCTGAGATCCATCTAAGCTGTCGTGTGTAGCAACAGCTCGTTCCTCACTGTTACTGAGTAGTATTCGATGGTGTATATGGACTACGGTTTGTTTAACTGTTCACCTGCTGAGGAAATTTTAGCTGTGTCCATCTTTTGGCTACTACAAATTAAACTACTATGAACATCTATGGATGGATTTTTATGTACACATAAGTTTTCATTTCTCTGGGATAAATGCTCGGGAGTGAAATTGCTGGGTCCCATGGTAAGTGTATGTTTTGTTTTTAAGAAACTGGCAAACTGTTTTCAGAGTGGCTGTTGGCATCTCATAGTTCTACCAGGGGATTCAGCTTCTCTCATCCTCACCAGCATCTGGTGTTGTCACTTTTTTATTTTATCTGTTCTAATACTTGCGGTGATAATTCATCTTGGACTTAATTTGCATTTCTCTAAGGGTTAGTGATGTCGTATATCTTTTCAGGTGCTTATTTGTCATTTATCCTCTTCAGTAAAATATCTACTTATGTCTCATTCTAACTGGATTGTTCATTTTTTCCTACCAAAGAGTTTTGAGAGTTCTTTGTATATTCTAGATATGAGTCCTTTAGCAGCAACTTTTTAACTTTCAGGAATCTTTCCTTGGTCCCTTCAGTTAGAGGTGAACTCTCCCTTCCCTGATTACTTTACAGACTTTTCACTTAAGACCTTTGTTCCTCTCTGCCTTGAATCTTCCATGGACAGCGTTCCCTGGCTGCCTTACTAATCTATGAGCAAGAATCCACGTCTGATTTGTCTGTCTTTCCTTAGTGCCTGGCCAAGATGCGACACCTATCTGGCATTCCATTTATGTTCACCAAGTGACTGAATCCACAATACCTGGATTTTCATTCGGTTACAATAAAACTTTGGCCCAAAGCAAAAACCATGGTTACCATGGAGACATAGGCTTGGGATAGATGTAAATCATTTAATACCTTGGAAAGGATAACTAATTATAAGAAGAAATACACACTCAGATGTGTTAGTGATTAATTTCTTCTCAGCTACCACACTTCTCGCTAACAGTGCGACACACTGGCATTTACTGAGGAGTATCTATTTATGCCACCCTTGGCTCACATTTGGCTAATTAAGCACACATACGTTTCAGAACTTGTGATCTGTGGGCTGTGTTTACATATGAACAACATATTCAATATGCAGGCAATTGTTTAGCACCTCTAACCTATTTCGAGCCTTATATTTAATTAGTGAGAGTTGTGGAGGGGAACACGGTGTTTACATATGAACAACATATTCAATATGCAGGCAATTGTTTAGCACCTCTAACCTATTTTGAGCCTTATATTTAATTAGTGAGAGTTGTGGAGGGGAACACGGGGCATGACTTTGATGTAAACAAACAGCTACCTTCCTTATAAATCACAACAACAATGCATAATTAAATAATTTGATACCTGAGCTTTGTAGAGTCTTTGTTCCAAAGGAATCAAAGCTCCAAGGAGGACCAGGTCACAGAATGAGTTGCAGAAGGAATACAGGTGAGGAGACATGGGGGCAAACTCTAGACCCACCTCCTGTCCTCTCTGTGACTCAATGTCCTTGCTGTGAAATGAAGAAATGAAAACTCCTTTCCCCATCCCTCTCTCCTTTCCTCTGCCATGATGCTCTAAAGATCACATGCAGTAGCAGAGGCGAATTTCTTGGTTAAAGTAAAGGTACAATATAAAGAACAAGAATTAACCATGGATATTAGTTAACAGGATTTCATTATTTTGGTTTTACCCAAGAAAACAAAAACAAATGCCATTCCTGAGGCTCTCTGTGACCCACCCCCACCTCTGTCCCCAAGCTGTCTCCTGTTCTTTCTTCCCTTCTTCCTAAATTGCCAGCAACTTTGACCTTCCTTCCTCTGTTCCCCATAATACCAGGCACGTTCCAGCCTTGGGGATTCCACTCTTGCAAATGCCCTCCCCACAGAGAAGCCTTCCCCTGACTCACTCTCCAGTCAAAACTCACCCCCCTTTACACCACCTCCCTTAATCTATTAACAGCACTTGCCACTGTCTGAAAGTATTGTGGTTTTTTAGCTATTCACTTCCTTTCTTTTCTTTGTCTCCTTCCCCTACTACCCATCACCAGAATGAGGAGCAGCAAACTCAGTGGCTCTGTCTTATTTCTATGCTATGAACTCAGGTGAGTTCACCATAATCCCCAGGAGGGAAGCATATGTCATTTCTCATGGGACTGACCTCACAGACACTGGGAAATATCTTACTTTTATTCTATGTAACTTTGGAAAACACCTTTGGTTCTAGCATTGAGAGCCACCATTCTTATGCTGAGTTCTCAAGAGATCCCAGGGTTCTATAGCCTGTGGAGAGAAGGGAACACTCCTACACTGTTGGTGGAACTGTAAATTAGTACAACCACTATGGAAAACAGTATGGGGATTTCTCAAATAACTACAGATACGATAACTACCATATGATCCAGCAATCCCACTTCTGGGCATATATCCAAAGGAATGGAAATCATCATGTCAAAGTGATACCTGCACTCCCATGTTCATCACAACTCTGTTCGCTATAGCCAAGATGTGGAACCAAGCTGAATGTCCATCAATGGATGATTGGATAAGGAAAATGTGGTATCCATACACCACAGAATGCTACTCTGCCATAAAGAAGAATGCAATTCTCCCATTTGCAACAACATGGATGAGCTTGGAGAAACTTATGCTGTGTGAAATAAGCAAAGCACAGAGGGATAAATACCATATGTACTCACTCATAAATGGGAGCTAAGAGAGAAAGAAGGAAGGAAAGAAAGACCACAGTGGTGTGTTGGACTCATAGAGGGAGAGAGCATACCTAGGGATACAAAGTGGAGTGGGGAAAGGGGGATGGGGAGGGTGGTTGCGGATAATTGGGTGGGGGACACGGGGCATAATCACAATTTGTGGTAATGGGCATGCTGCCAGTATGGATCTAGCCAACACATCATGAGTGCTGAAAATTTGCTTTTGTACTCCATGAATATTCATAACCAATAAAAATAAATTTAAAAAATAAAATAAAATTTGATAACCCTAAAAAAATAAAATAAAATAAAAAATGCTATCTTCAAAAATTACTATTATCCTTCAGTTCTCAGCTTAAAATCTTTCTTCTTTAAGATCCCTTAGCTACTCAAACCCTCAGCTTAAATCCATTCTATTTTATAGAACTAATCTTAATTGGTAAGCAAATACTGATTTGGAGGTTTATTGGCTATTTCTGTCACTCAAACTCTACTAAGCTCCACAGAACAGGGACCTTCTCTGTGTTCCTGCAGCCCATAAAGCCTAGCATAGGAGCTAACACACATGGTAGGCAGTCCATTTACAAGCTGAACTGTGTTCCCCCATAATTCATATGTTGCAACTCTAACCTCCAGTACCTCCAAATGTGACTTCATTTGGAGATAAGGCTTTTAAGAAGCAATTAGGTTAAAATCATACCTTTAGAGTTGGCCCTAATTCAATCTGACTGGTGTCCTTAGAAGAAGAGGGAATTTGGACACACACACACAGAGACACCAGGGGTGCTTAGGCACAGAGAAAAGGCCATGTGAGGACACAGTGAGAAAGCGGCCACCTGCAAGCCAAGCACAGGGGACTCAAGAGAAACCAAACCTGTCAACACCTTGATCTTGGGCCTCCGCAGAGAAAAGGCCATGTGAGGACACAGTGAGAAAGCGGCCACCTGCAAGCCAAGCACAGGGGCCTCAGGAGAAACCAAACCTGTCAACACCTTGATCTTGGGCCTCCGGGCCTCCAGAACTGTGAGAAAACAAATTTCTGTTGTTTATGCCATCCAATCTCTGGTATTTTATGTCCACCCTGGCAAACTAATACAGTCAGTGAAGACTGATGAGTGAACAGATGAGTGTGCCAGCCCAGCCCCCAGCACATGGCAAATGCACCACAAAGGCTCACCCTGTTCTTAGAATAATGATGATGAATGAAATAATGACTCAGTAGCAAATACACCTATTGCACATTACACAAGTGGCAGAGAAAAAATGTCTCAGTGGCACTCAGAGTGCTTCTCAACTGTGATGCTGAAGTGGAATGTGGTTAGTTATGAAGATCTAGGACCTTCCTTTGAGGATCACCAGATACCACTGTTAGGACTTATTTATTTACTAATGTGTATGTGTTGAAACATGACTATCTTTAGGACAGATGCTTGGATATATAACATGGAACAGTGGGCATTTTACAAATGGTAAACAAATATTTTTCATAGAGCAAAACTAGAAATAATGGGTAGATTACTGTAATTCCAAAATACTGGCACCATTGTTTTTATAAATACATCCTCAAATATATTTGCATGCTTGTGTAAGTGTCTGGGTATGTGAGATATACGTGTACATATAACATGCCATTTTTCCACTGAAAGTGACTACACCCTATACCATCAAGGATCTCAAAATAGACATTTAGCATAGGTAGCCATATAATTTACATCTACCAAATTGCCTTCAAAGTAAAGCCCTTCTCTCACTTGGGTACGTACCTGTCACTGGAAAGTAAGCTGTGTTTAAAATCATGACAAAGTTAGCACGTATCTTGACAGTAGCACCACCTTTTGTATGGCAGTCTCTAGTAATGCTTGTAGAGCTTCATATGAACACACAAATACATCTATTTCAGCAAATCAGCAAATTATTGGTTCATAATGTGAAACAGCATGTATATTGATTCTTTTAATAGATCTTGGAATTAATATACACAATCCCTTTCAAAGGACTGTAATGATCATTCTGTGGTGAGGTCTGACAGACATGGCACAGGCTGTGGCAGAAAAGGTAGGTGATTTCTCTTTTGAAGGAAACTCTTCATCTACAGACTGATTATAATTAGGTTACTTTATATATGAGGGGAGATAAAAATAATCAGGAACAGCAAATAAGGTTTATACTGAGTGTCAATTCCATTCAACTAGCTGCTGCTGCTGCTACAGGTTGTATTGAGAAGCCTGATGTTGACAGGAAAAAATGCCTTGGTGGAATAATGATGCTTGCCATGGGTGCAAAATGGAAAGTAGAAGATGCCTGCTATATATTTTCTACCGAAACAGATGTCCCTAAGGTCCCTTCCAGTGCTATCCTTCTATGACTTTCTCCTCTTTCCTCCTCTTTCCTCACTCTTGCTCTTGTTGTTGGGATGAACAAGCTAGAATCACCTGAGAGTCCCAACTTGATCCTCTAACGTAAAGTAAAGCAAGTGGTCAGGCTCAGTTTTTGGCATCAGGACTCAAAGCAGCAACGTGTACTCTCCTCCTGGCGTCATTTTAATTGCGTATGGCTTTGGTATTGCACTGAAAGCAGTATCAGGGTGCTGCTGTCACTCCAATAATCAGATTCAAATATAACAGACAAGATGAGGTAACTGCCAGAGACCCAGGTTTGGGAATGACCTCCCGGGTCCTCTCCTCTGCCAGGAGACAAATGGATGAGGCACAGCAGCACAGTCCTACTTGCATGTGTAATTACAACATCCAGGAACAAGGCTACGAGGACAGCTTCATGTTTTCTTCTGTAAATGAGGACAGTGATGACTATCGTTATCATCCCCAAAGCTACCAAATTCCCTCTCCAGTTCTTTGACTCTTCTCAGTCACTGTTGTAGCTACCACTTAATGTCTTCTCACTATAAACAGCCAGTGTGCCAAGACACTTAGAAGAGACTATTTTATTTCATTCTTTCAATCACTGCACCTATGAGACATCACTGACTGTACTAGATAGAAAAATGATGTTCAGAGAGGTTAAATGACTTGTACCTAGAAGACTGTAACAAAGGTGTTCTGACTGGAAACCCACATTCTTAATCATTTGGGATATTAGCTCTCACCTCAATGCATGAAACATTTGGCAATAACGGAGGAGGTGAAAGATCTCACAGGAGGTAATTTGGGTTATTTATTTACCCATCTATTTATTTCATTTATGCATCTATCCATCTATCCATTCATTCATTGCTTCAACAGATATTCATCATGTAATACTTGGTGCCTGGACACAGTGAAGAGCAAAATAGACAAGGCCCCTGATATACTTTGGAAATGTTTGCCCCCCTCTCCCAGCAAAGATCATGCTAAAGTCTGATCTCCAATGTGGCAGTGTTAAGAGGTATTTGGGTCATGGGGGCAGGTGCCTCATGAATAGATCAATGCCCTCCCTGGCAGGGTGTGGAAGCAAGTGAGTTCTCACTCTATCAGTCCAATGAGAGCTGGCTGTTAAAACAGCCCCTACCTCTCTCTCTTGCATCCTCTCTCTCCATGTGACCTATCGCAACCCTCAGTGTTGCCCCCGTACCGGACCGGGGACCGGCAACGGGATCGCCAGCCTTGGTCCCCCTCTCCCGGCAAAGATCATGCTAAAGTCTGATCTCCAATGTGGCAGTGTTAAGAGGTATTTGGGTCATGGGGGCAGGTGCCTCATGAATAGATCAATGCCCTCCCTGGCAGGGTGTGGAAGCAAGTGAGTTCTCACTCTATCAGTCCAATGAGAGCTGGCTGTTAAAACAGCCCCTACCTCTCTCTCTTGCATCCTCTCTCTCCATGTGACCTTTGCACATGTTGGCTGTCCTGTCACTCTCTGCCATGTGTGGAAGCAGCCTGAGGCCCATGCCAGATGCAGCTGTCCTAGAACTGTGAGCCAAATAAATCTCTTTTCTTTATAAATCACCCAGTCTCAGATATTCTGTGACAGCAACACAAAAATGGACTAATACAGCCCCTGACCTCACAGAGTTCACAGTCTAATGAGAGAGCAGACAGCAATCAATGACAAGACTGGTTAATTGCAAATTGAGATAGTGCCTTGAAGGAAAGGAATAGACTTCAATGGGAGTCTATGATAAAGGATCCTGACTCAGGTTGGAGGTCATATTTAAGGAAAGGAGGCCTGAGATCAGAACTGAAAGGCAAGTCAACATTAAGGAGGTGGAGAGCAGGTGGGGGGTGGGAGTAGAGCACCGCTAAGGAGAGAATGAGACAGGAAACTACAGAAGGTGGCCTTGTTGACTTTGAGGTGTCTTTTGGGCATCCTAGTAGAGTGGCCTAAAAGGCAGTTAGCTTACATACATTAGGAGTTGAGAGAAGAGGCCTGGGATGGGGTATTAACTGAGAGTCTGCTGTATAGATAGAGATGGCTGGTAAGGCTTTAGGGGATACAGAGAGAAGGGGTATTATGGAAGGCAATGGAAAACTGGGCAGAACATGCTTATGGATCACTACATTTCTCTAATCTACTTCTTCCTTTTGCTACAAGTACAGTAGTCCCCTCTTTATCCACAGGGGATATGTTCCAAGACCCACGGCAGATGCTTAAAACCACAGGTAGTACTGAACCCTATATATAGAGTACTATTTTTTTTGTATATGCACATATCTATAATAAAGCTGAATTTATAATTAGGCACACTAAAAAATTAACAATAATAATAAAATAGAACAATTATAACAATAAACTATAACAAAAGTTCTGTGAATGTGATTTCTCTCTCAAATATCTTATTGTACTATATGATCACAGTCGACCATGAGTAACTGAAATTGCAGAAAGCCAAACCATGGATAAGGTGGTTATGCTTTCTTTCTTACCGTATACGCAGCTTTCCTTCCCTCCCCTTTCAGTAGTATCTTCTATTTTCATTTACATTTCCCCTGGTTCTAATCTTTTAAAGTACTCTGCATATCTATTTTATACTATGTATCCCTATAGCCATGCCAGTTTTTGTGGAATGAGGGGTGAGAGAGAGAGGATCAATTACTAGCTTTCAGAAATCCAAATGAGATTCCAAATAATCAAATTATCCTGACAGCTAACACAGCAAGCAATAGATTATATCCACTCACTAATAGTGCATTCGAAGAAACTGTCTTTGAGTCTCCAAGATGATTCTTGATGCACTCATTTCAAGAAAACCAGTGTTTGAAAGTAGTGGTGGTGGGATGGGGTGGGGGCCGAATCCAGAATGGGATGCCTAAAGGATTCCCCAATATTCACTCTTAGTGTAAATTAAGTTCACCATGACTAACTGGAGGATTCAAAGACTTTAGGACATGCTAGCTATGAGGTCATTTTCCTCAACTTTCCTTACTGTTTGATTGATTTATAGCTACAATTGACAGGCAGTAAAGAAGCAGTCCCCAATGACAAAAACTCCCAGCAACATGTAAACACAATACATGTACCAAATAATGAGCTTAATTATTAGATAATAAGCACTCAAATTTAACTAACACCTGGTTTCACAAGGAAGAAAATTACTTCATGTCATTGTTTTCATAGTCCTGTCTTATGCCCTTCACATTATCCTAAAGCCCACTTTTTCATTTTTTTTTTGTTTGTTTTTGATGATAGGCTGACTGTGAGCTTCTTCAAGGACAGGACAGTATTTTCTTTCTCCCTGCCACCCCCAGGACTAGCCCAGTGTCTGGCACATAACAAATGAATCAATGCTGTCGTAAGCAATCCTTCTTAAAACACAGTAGAATCATTTCACAAAATAATTCATTTGATAAAAAAAAAAAAAAAAAAAAAAAAAAAACCCTGACACCATGGAGATATTCCATAAAAGACTTTACAAACCAAAACATTTAATTCTAGCAATTCTGACCACATCCATAACAAAAAGGACTATATCATCTGTATCTTCTTTTTGAAAGCCAATCCATATAGTGAAAGTGTTTATAAGATACATTAAAATATGGAATTGAGTCAGCCTTGTTTTTGAGCAAAAATGTTATTAACTAGAGCTGGGGCTTTTGGAAAATACTTGATGCTGCCCGTTCTCATTTATTTTTTCTTCTTAAGAGCTATTTTGTTCAAAGTTTAGTCAAAGCCAAAAGCAAGCACAATCTATTTGTAAATCTATACTCTTCAGAGTCACCTTAATTTACTTCAGCTAAATGTAAGTGTCAATCAAAAGTTCTGAGAAGCAGAAGGCCCTAGAGAGGAAATACGACAGTCATATGCTTGGAGGTCTGTCATAAAATATAAATTATCATTTTCCTAAGTAAAAGGACAGTTAATGAATTCCTAAATGACATGGTTTAATCCCCAGTCTTGTTGACTTCCAGGTTATACGGGTTTCTTCCTCTTCATTGGTAAAGAGATATTTAAATGTGAACATCTTTTCTAACCTTGGAAGGAAACTGATGGAAAACAGTGACTACTGCCTCAATACAATTTCATTTTCCATATATGTATTGTTTAAACATTAAATTCCCACTTAAATCAATTGTTCACATATGTGTTTGTTCATTTAAGAACACAAACATTATATGTGGGAATGAGGATCACAACAAAGGAAATAATAATAGAACAATTGGACCCATTCATTTTTCTAACTAACATACATTAAACATGTATTTTGCATTCTGCATAGGACTAAGCACTACCAATATTTTATTTCGATTAAGCCAGTTATAATAAGAAAAGCCAAAAATATCATTGGCATTAAGGACTTTCTGGATTTAGGCTGAGTCAAAAAACTCAAGGCACGTGCCAGTTCATTCAAAGTCCAAGTCTAAATTCTCTGGGTTAAATAAAAGTACAGGTAATTCCTTCAATTGCCCACTTTTGGGGGGTCATATCTTAGAGAGAGAAAGAAAAAGGGGCGAGGGGAGAGAGAGAGAGATCACAGAGTTAGAACTCAAATGTCATTCACTGGGTAAAGATGGGAAGAAACACTAACCTATACTGAGCACCTACCATTTTTCAAGCACCCAAGTATCATGTTATGAACTTTCAGATTTATAATTTCATTTATTACTAAATATAAGCAACTGACAATCAGAAAAATAAAGTGATTTCCCAAAGATTACTCAGTAAATAAATGGTGGGATCCCAATTTCAAAGACAGATCTGTTTGACTCCAGGATGAATTCTCTTCCCATAAAGCTAACTACCAATTGGGGGAAGGGTTTATCTATAAAATATCTTATGAAGAAACAGATAAACTTTCCACAGGGACATAGGAAGCAAATTAAGAGAACACAATTTAAAATGTTGGATGTAAATTGCTAAACAGATGTACGTCACTAAAAAGTCACATTTTTCATCATAATAGTTTGCTGTCTGTTGGCAAAGACTCTGGTAAAGCTGTTTTTATACAACAGAAGCACAGCTGGTTAAAAACGGAATAAATGTGGTCAACCAACTATGATTTCAATACATTCAATGTCACGAATCAAAGCAATCCATAAGTAAGCTGACCCATAATAACTAGTTTTGTCTTTAATAACTTTAATTTTTTGGTCAACCTCTTTACTAATAGCCTGTATGTGATTCAGGGTAAAAGCTCAAATACATTATACTAAAAACTGCTTTTAGACCCTGGAAATTTCCTTTGCACAGAGGTATGAAAAAGGAACACTTAAAATTAGCTTGAAATTTGGGCATATTCCAGATACATATGACAGGCATGTTCATGTGCTCTCCTCTCCATGAACAGGGGCTGTGTGGGCCAACATAGTTAGCCTTTTATCCATAACTTTTATATAATTCATACCAGTTGATAAAGTACATTCATATCTATTACCCCACGTAATTGAATATTTAATACACTTCCAGAATATAGAATAAAACTAAAGGGGGTTATACCTTACCTGGAAAGTCAGTTACCGAGGATTTTTTTTTTTTTTTTTGGTGGGGGGAGGGGTGGTTTTCATCAACTATAACAAAAGTCTCTCTCCAGGTTTTTTTTTTTTGTCTTTTTCCGTGTCCGGCAACGGATCACAACCCTCAGTGTCGCCCCCGTACCGGACCGGGACCGGCAACGGGATTGCAACCCTCGGTGTTGCTCCCGCGCCTCGCTCAGCCAGTGAGCGGGAACCGGTCTGTATGTGGGATCCGAACCCTCGGGCGGGAGCGCCGCCGCGCTTCCCAAGCGGCACACTGTAGCAGTGCGCCACCGGGCCGGCTCTCTCCAGGTTTTGTGTGAATTATTTATAACATGTCCCAACAAACCCTACAAAATAAGTTACAACAGATAAATAGCAGTGCTCAAACACTGAATATTTTAGAAATAACAAGGGAAGACACACATCCCTGCTTATTCCCAATTAAAGTTGTCATCTGTTTAGAGTCCTACTTTACGTATTTATAAAAATTAATCTCACGATGCTGAACACAAATTTTAATTCTAGTGCGCATAAGCATAAAAAAGCACATTGTATGTGTATAATTATTCAATGTTATTTTTTTAAAAAATCCTATGTATCAAACCAAAATAGGGGCCGGCCCGGTGGCGCACTGGATAGTGCGCCGCTTGGGAAGCGCGGCGGCGCTCCCACCCGAGGGTTCGGATCCCACATACAGACCGGTTCCCGCTGGCTGGCTGAGCGAGGCGTGGGAGCAACACCGAGGGTTGCAATCCCGTTGCCGGTCCCCGGTCCGGTACGGGGGCAACACTGAGGGTTGCGATCCGTTGCCAGACACGGAAAAAGACAAAAAGACAAAAAAAATAAATAAATAAATAAATAAATCAATCAATATAACGCCACCAATGTGAATATCATTAGCCGCAGCATCTTAAATTCAGCATGATATCTACCAGACCATAAATTTGAAAGGAAAAAATTCAACATCAGTTCCATAAATCAAATTAACATTAGGATAAAATCTATTATAGCAAAAAGTTTTACTCAGGTGAAAATGGTATTCTCAGGAATTTTTTTTTTAAAGTTTGTGACCCTCTTCTGTATTCATCACACAGTTTAGGAATATCTAATTATAGGAGAATTTTAAGGAAATTATAGAGTTAACAAAATAATGCTTATATTATGACAGAAATCAATAGCATGCATTTTTATTAAAACTTATTTCCTAAATTTGTAAGGCTTTAAATTGTCTAGCAGAATACAGCACAAAGTACAATATATGAATTCAGGTATCTATGTGTATAAGAAATATAGATTCTATTAAGGAAATAGATCTGACATATACACATGGATATGTATGTGAGAATACATATAATTATATATTAAATCTCACAGAACTATGTAAATATCTCACTGCTTGCTTTATGCATTTACTTTAAGAGAATATTATTTAAGAGATGACAGGTTTTTCATATTTGTTCAACTTGAATTATTTGTCTCTTGCCGAATTGTGTCTTCTTACAACCAGAGAATAAAACCTCTTGGTAGCCTAACATTCTCAAAGATTTTGCATTAGCATCTCCATGAGTGACATACTTCCTCCCACCCTCAACAAAGGGGAATGGTAGACCTGGCCAGTTCCACCTAGCACTGGGGTTTAGATTTATTAGATAAAGCCAGTACCTCCAAGTAATTCATAAAAGAGACTTTTTAAAAAGGATTAATTAAGCTCAGTTTCCAGCCTACATGATTCCCATGACTATAGATAAATTTATATTAAAATTGATATTCAAAACTAAGTATAAATATTTAAAATCCTGTTATTGACAAGTGAAACCAGATGAGCAGAGAGGAAGCTGAACTCGGCTTCTAATTTCCTCCTCTCTGCTCTATCAGGCTAGAAAGAGCAAACCAAACTGGCTGCAGAAAGAACTGGTGACTGAGACGGGCTGGAAAATGAGACGGCCAGGAAGCATGTCATTGTTCTAACAGCCTTTTAGACTGGATGAATAGAAAGAACTTGCAGAGAAAACTGAACTGATTTGAAGGCGTCCAAGGAAACACCTTATGCAAAGGTGTCCATAGAAGGATAAACTCTAGAATTTGCAGACAAAATTGCTGAACTGCTTTTGGGGAGCCTGTGGAGAATCACCATTATTAAGCAGAGGTATCCAAATAGGGATGACTGTAGAACTCAGCCTCCTAGTGGGCAAATATTAGAAGATGTTCCTTAAGGGAAAAAGTGCCCATTTCTTGGCCCCCAGGCACGCAGGTTTTAAGGGACGCCTGGACTGGATTTCATCTCCACTTCCACTTTGGTCAAGAACTTTCATGCAGCATGTAACCTGTGGAACCTACACATGCTGTCCTGAATCTAAATACTGTATAGGAATAAATGCCCCTTTATCAAAAAGAAATAACTGAACCCTGCCATGATTGACAAAAGCTGGGTAAAAGTCTAAAACTCATTATTTTAAAATTGTTGTTGAGAATGTGGCAAAGATGTTCACTAAGAATAAGCCAGTTCCCAAAGGCATCTCAGTTTGCAGGATAAGCCCAGTGGATTAAAGGGATGCTACAAAATACAATGTATGCTGTTTAGAGGTAACTTAATTCTCTTTTAGGGTAGGATGGGAGAGAAAAACTAAGTGAAAAAGAAGGAAAAGAAAGGAGAAAGGAGGAAAAGGAGAAGGAAGAGGGGAAGACTAAGAAAGGAAAGAGAAAAAAAGAAGGGAGAATGGGAAAAAGAAGATACTTAAGAAAGGAAGGAGAAATAAAAAACAATCAGGATAACTGTAAGATATAAGACATAATCTCTCACACTGGCTTGTGAAGCATGTCGTTTTCATCCAACATAGCAGAACTCAAGCAACAATAATATTCCAAAGGACCCGGGGGTGGGCAGTTTCCCCCCATTACCCATTGGAAGGACACCAAAGTAAGGGAAAATACCATCTGTCTCTCTAGGGAGGCATCTTCTAGGGAGGCATTGTAACTTGCTTTAGTCTGTACCCACTGCTGATCTCAAATGAATAGTTTCCTGCCAAGGTCGGGTGTCCAACACTCTGCTGCAGATCATGAGATCATACAGTTTCAATCTGATTTCATAGTACAAACGAGATTTTTTACAAAGTGAAGACCTGCCTAGGAGCAGGGCAGGGACCTATATGAACATTAAGCAGATCAGGACGCCCAGACATGTTTAAGAAATACTTGGACTCAGGGTAGTAGGGTACCACAAACAAACAAACAAACAAAACAAAAGAGAGACAGAGAGAAAAGAAAGAAAAAAGCTGCCTTCAAGATATCTCCTTGAGGATGCTAGTCCACCAAAAAGTAATCCTTCATCTCCTGATTCCATAGATGAGATACCAGCAGATCTCACAATGCCTCTAGTGGTAGCTCTGAGGTTTTTATATCAAAGTTTTCTAACCTCCCCCAGAGACCCACAGAAATGGTGTCTCAGCACTTTTAATCCATTATTCCCATTAAGTACATTAGCTACACAAGCCTAGAAGACACCATTGTAGGTCAGCATTTGCCAAAGTGTGTTTCTCCAAGCATTCACACCGCTAGATACTAAAATTCTGTGAACAGAAGGGCTTGCTGTTATACGTCTGAGAGATACTGGAGTTCAACAAAGCTTTCTCAGAACCTTCAAGATGCCCTTAGCCTGAAAGTGTGTAAGAAGGAGACCAAGAATGCAACATTTCCCAAATGTTCTTCACTAGAGTATCTTAATCTTCTAATTTTGCTATGCATCTTGACAGACAAGTGTTCTGCTGAACACATTTTGGGAAATATGTAAACAAAAGACTAGGTCAGCTAGAGGGTGTCAGAAATCCAGGTTTCATGTACTACTCACACATTAAACTTTTTGCACAAGGCATTGTGCTCTGTGTAATTCCCCCTCACTTGTAGGAACAACGAATAAAGGCCTCTGTATCTACATCCACAGGGATCTGACCTGCTCTGTGCATATTTATTGTGTTGCTTGAGAATGTCTAATAATTTTTTTTTCTATTGCAATCTTCATTCCATTATTCAAAAATAAAAATGAGTCACATTCTAAGTTATTCTTCGATTTCCTTGATTTGTATGTGGTGGCCATCCTTAAGTGAAATTCCTAAAGAGTGTTTCTCAAAGAAATCTTTTACCCATACAAAACAACTTCCAAATCTCCATATTTGGGGAGACTCTAATATGAGTTAAGTAGAAAAGTAAGTGTTAATGTTTCATTAATCCTAATGTTTGGATTTCATCCAGGCCTCTGCAGTGTTCTGTCCTGAAGTGCTTGTTTGCCTCTCAGTTCATCAAAAGCTCTGGTTAAATAAATGTTAAACTAATGGGAACAGTAACTGTATTTTGTATAATTTGGGGCCATTACCAGCTACTTTATGCTTTATTTGTGTAGTTGTGTGTATTAAATGCATTTTAAGTTCACCTAAGGACATTTCTCTCAGCAGGCATAAATTCAGTGCCTGTAAAGTAACTTACATTAGCAGAGCTTCATCATCTACACTAATATTTCCAGCAGCTCCCCAAAAGCCATATATTATCTTGAAAGTAAAATAACAAAATCCACTGCATGCCTGATAACTGCAGAGGCCACTTAAATTGTCTATAAGCCCAAGAAAAGGATCATTGAAGTTAACTAGCCTTGAGAATTTCAGCTACATCTCCCTTTGATAAAACCATTTCCAAAGATTGTCATTTCAAATGCACACCTCCTTCCAGAAAACTACATTTCCTTTCTACCCCCACCCAGAACATGGTGGAATATCATTTTGTTAGTTACCTAACCTCCCTCAAACTACCTTGAGTCTCATAAATTTTCATTTAACCACAGTCCTCAGCTAATACCACTGCTCTTCCAAGTTTACCTCCGGGAGGGCGCAAAGGATGGTCTTTACGAACAGATGGTCTTTTCAAGGAAAAGTAGTTACATTTAAATACAGATAAATGTACTGTAAATAATGGCCTTAAAAGAATTCAGGTCTTTAAGGGGGAAAATATGAGAGCACGAGATACTATTCTTTAATTACATGAGATTTTTTTCTTCCCTTGAAGACAGAACCAATTCCTAATGAAGCATAATGAATCGTAAAGAGGCACCAATGCTCATTCCAACAGATGTTTATTGATTCGTGTTGACTGAACACAAACACAACCGAGTGTTGCTTGCCACTGTCGGTAAGTGGCAGAAGCAGCACCAGCTCCCCCTCGTTATTTTACCTTTCAAAGACAAGCTGACAAATTTATTTTGTCATGAGCAGCTGTGTTCTTCTTTTGAAAGGGCTGGCTTACAACGAAGAAAGCAAGCGCAGGGAACAGCCTTTTGGTGCCCAATGTGTTATCTGGCAAGGACAGATTGTTTTAGGGTGCAATGGAAAAGATTTTTAATGAAACTACATTTCAAACGAGCAGCATATGCTTGATTTTCCCTTCTGCTACTCATCTTGCCATTTGTTAATTTTTGTTATTGTTGTTCTCTGCGTCTCCTAAATTTTCATACAAGCTGTCTCGTCCGGCACGAACACAGCTTGGCGTGGATTATTGCTTGGGATGCAAAAATTTGCCCCTCCCATTTTGGCCCTATTTTTTTTTTTTTTTTTTTTTTTTTTT
>NW_007730955.1:38562-40221 GCF_000696425.1 Galeopterus variegatus | reverse complement strand
TTTTTTTTTTTTTTTTTTTTTTTTCTCTTCCCAGATTTTCTACATCCAACCAGGGCTTACTGGTGAACCAGTCAACTGAACAACCAGGGAAGAAAAATAAATTCTCCCTCTGTGTGAGTCCTCAGAGCCCCAGAACCTGGAAATGTGACTTCAGAATATGTGTGGACTTGTCAGTGTCTCGGCTGCCCACAATCATGGGGCCAAAGCCCAGAACAGAGGTCTCAGGAAGGTCTGAAATTGGGAATTAAGGAGAAATTTTTTTCCCTTTAACACCATAATGCCACATATTAATTTAAATGATTTTCTCAGAGTGATTCTGTGGCCTGGTAAATAAAGTTCAAGGAAATGAATTTCAGTCTTCAGCAATCTGAGTCCTATTTGAAAGCAGTTGTCTTTACAAGATTAAAAGAAAAAATTACAGGGAATAGGAAATCTTTGGATAGCAGGCGCTTTGATAGATGCGAGAATATTTTTCTTGAAATTGTGGACACACGTGGGAGAGAGGCACCACTGTTACGGTCTTTGCTGGCAAGGCCTTATAATGGGGATTCTGTTGTGTTTGGGGACTAAAGACATGAACAGCTATGTCTGAAGGGTCCAGGTTCAAGAGGTGATTTTAGTAAAACACCATCAAAGGAACATGAGGTTGGATGGGACTGTAAACTATATTTGGGGGCTAACCTTCCATGATCAGGTGAAGAATCTGGAGAGACTCACCCTTTTCTGTGTGTTTCCCCTGGCAACTAAGCTGAGCCAGAGCTTTCCAAGAGAGAAAGAGAATGCTCACCATTTTCCAGTAATACGTGCATCAACCATGGGAGAAAAGGATCTTGGAAGCCCAGACAGAGCTTGGTCTTAGATCAGGCACACTTAGATCCATGTGCAGGGTCCCCATTTACTAGCTGTATGACTCTGGGCAAGCTATGCAAACTCCTTAAGGTTCAGTTTTCTCACCTGTAATATGGGCATGACTATGTCCATTTCAAGGGTCCCTGTGCAGATGAAATGAGTTACTGCAGGGCCTAGTGTACAGTAAGAACACATGAAATGGCAACAAAATATAATCAGAAATACCACCAATGTGGGTTCCTCATTCTGTATTATTTCTTCCATTTGGTCAGTCTCTAAGTCAGTCTCTAAGTCATAAGGGTTCAACCCCTTCATGACAGGTCCTACACAGACATGCCATGCTCTGTCACACGTCAGCCTTGAATGGACTGGAATGTGCACTGCTTGGTCACTGTTGCAGAACTGCATGTGTGAGATGCCCTGTCATTATTATGTAATCTGTGGATCATGTAGCAGGATGGCACTAGTGTCCTAGTAAGGATTGGTACTCAGAACCAAGCTGTAAGAGCCAGGTGTGTGGCTTGCTAAATTCAGTTATGGTGCACATACAAGGAAAATATTCCAGAGTTTCAGACTGACTTGGTGGGATAGTTAAGAAGCTTGATAAGCCCCAAATGAGGCCTTGTGAGACCTAGGGCCCTTAACTCTAGACAATCAGAAAGCCACTGCCACCAACTCAAGTGTGTCTCTCATGGAGAACTGGGGAGACCCGAGAAGCTTAGTTCACCACTCATCACTGGGCTCATTTCCCAGCATCTTGGCTGGGAAGGTATCCTTGGTACCCACTGCAGTAAACCAGAAACCTTAGTA
>NW_007730955.1:34610-36918 GCF_000696425.1 Galeopterus variegatus | reverse complement strand
CCCAGCTGAATGCAAACTTTTGCATGAACCCTGGCCAGACAGGATCTCTCTCTCTCCCCTGAAAGTCTTAAAGTACTTATTCATTTCTGGCACTTCTCACTACTTCCCATGATGCTAATTAATGATAAGTTTCTTTCTGGTTAAACTCTAGACTGTCTTCCAAATTCATCTCTCCTTATCTACTCATGTTCCTCTAATCTGTTTTCCATTCTAATGCTATAGTGACCTTCTTAAACANTATCTACTCATGTTCCTCTAATCTGTTTTCCATTCTAATGCTATAGTGACCTTCTTAAACACAAATCTGATTCTCTGCTTCTGGCCTTTCAATTCTTTCCCACTGTACTTAGGATAAAGACCTAGATCATAAACACAACCTAGAAGGCCTTAGTTAGCCCGGTTATCTTTACAGTCTCATCCCACATCTTCAGTCTTCTTTAGTCTTATGCTCCCACCACACCAACCCTTCTCCCCCACCACAGGGCCTTTGCACATGCTCTCACCACCCACAACCTCCATCTCTGCTTTTAGCTAGTTAACACCTATTCATTCTTTATATCTGAATTCAATTGTGAGTTTCTAAAGAAGACCTCTGTGGCCCTCCCAACTAGGCCATTTCTCTTTNATTCAATTGTGAGTTTCTAAAGAAGACCTCTGTGGCCCTCCCAACTAGGCCATTTCTCTTTTATCTAAAATCTCCTAGCACAAATATGTCTTCTTTTTAGCACATATCAGAGATGTGATTTTAGGTTTTTTTATTAATTTTCTCCTACTCCACTAGACTGTAATCTCTCATGTTACATATTAGATTTTGTTAAAAAGTTCATCCCCATGGGATCTCATAATACCTATAATAGCTGCTCAGTTAATATTTGCTGATTGAAGTTATTTGAGCTAAGGTTTCATTTTTCCTCTTATTCCACTGACTTCTGACACATAGGAGAGGCTCTATAAACCGCCCTGTACACACAAAAATATGGGTATGATGCCTAAAAACTTCCTGTTTCTCCCAGTACTACTATTAAGCAGGACCAGAGCAGCAATACTTCACAGGGCACTGTAGAATCTTTAAGCACAATATTGGTGATGGTGGGGTGGGGTGGGGTGGGGTGGGGAGTACCTACAAAATTAGTCTGTGACATATGTAAGGAAGAATATGGCTCTCTTGGGCCACAGTGGCATTTTTCAACAACTGCTATAGACTGTCTCATAATTGCTACAGCCAAAACAATCTCTACTGGTCACAAAGGCAGGCCAAAGGGAACTGTTCTGACCCCAGAGTGTCACCACTGCCTGTCTGGTCAAGTTGAACCCCAACCCCAGGCAAAATAGATGGTTTGCTACAACGTGACCAAGAAAAGAAAGAATGAAAAGAAAAGTGTTTTCTCACTCTGTGCATGGTTTTATTTCATTTTGTGCAGGAAGTCTGTTCTCCAAAGGAAGTAACAATGAACTTTGCCTGTTAAACCTTGCTCCTAAANCCAGCATCTTGGCTGGGAAGGTATCCTTGGTACCCACTGCAGTAAACCAGAAACCTTAGTAGGTTTTATGAGTCAGGGTTCTCATTCTCACTAAGCCCCCAACCTAAACCTCTGAGGGCATTTTTTTCTTCATTCCTCTTGGGTCACCAGTCTCATAGCTGGGCCAGTCAGGTTCCACCCTGCCCCAGGTCCTAGACCAATCAAACTTCCTGACCAGTGGAATCCAGGGCTTATGAAACCACCACCTGAGGTCTTGACAGCAAGTCAGCCCTGCAGCTGGTTCCTCATACAAGGTGTTTATACCATAGTTTAGATAACTGAGTTCCTGTCTTTTTACCCAACCCAGGTATCCAGGACCTGTCCAGTATTCCTGTTCTTTCAGGATTGGGTTTCTGTCTTGTCTCCTTGAGGTTCACTAGAGAGGAGAGGGGTACCAATTTTCACCGGCTCCTATCTAGTGTTTTCATCAAACTGATCTACTATCGCTCTTCTGCCACTGCCTGGGCTCTCTCATTTCCATATTTCTGCTCCTGACTTCTCTTTCCTTCAACCTCATTCCCAGCTCCAACTACCCTACCAATAATATTCTACCCAGCTGAATGCAAACTTTTGCATGAACCCTGGCCAGACAGGATCTCTCTCTCTCCCCTGCAAGTCTTAAAGTACTTATTCATTTCTGGCACTTCTCACTACTTCCCATGATGCTAATTAATGATAAGTTTCTTTCTGGTTAAACTCTAGACTCTCTTCCAAATTCATCTTTCCGTATCTACTCATGTTCCTCTAATCTGTTTTCCATTCTAATGCTATAGTGACCTTCTTAAACA
>NW_007730955.1:28093-33286 GCF_000696425.1 Galeopterus variegatus | reverse complement strand
GGGTGGGGTGGGGTGGGGTGGGGTGGGGAGTACCTACAAAATTAGTCTGTGACATATGTAAGGAAGAATATGGCTCTCTTGGGCCACAGTGGCATTTTTCAACAACTGCTATAGACTGTCTCATAATTGCTACAGCCAAAGCAATCTCTACTGGCCACAAAGGCAGGCCAAAGGGAACTGTTCTGACCCCAGAGTGTCACCACTGCCTGTCTGGTCAAGTTGAACCCCAACCCCAGGCAAAATAGATGGTTTGCTACAACGTGACCAAGAAAAGAAAGAATGAAAAGAAAAGTGTTTTCTCACTCTGTGCATGGTTTTATTTCATTTTGTGCAGGAAGTCTGTTCTCCAAAGGAAGTAACAATGAACTTTGCCTGTTAAACCTTGCTCCTAAATGCAATGGATAAATGCTTCATTTCTGCAGTTACCTACCTAATGGCTTCAGTGCCAGGTATTTAGACCTTTCTGGCCTAGTTCTACTGCCTATTCCAGTGCATATAAAACATCTTTACCCAGCATGAGAAACAAATACAGACTATTTTCTACCTCATCTACCTTGCATTTCCTCGTGCTTAATACTACCACATATTAAGTGGCATTAACACAATCAGCAAACCTAGTGAAGGATGAGCCTGTGTAAAGGCAACCATGTTCGCAGGCAGACAGTATCTACTGTACATGTCTGAATGACTGCAGGGTGCCTAGCGACCACGCCCAGTGAATGTTCAGTCACAAAACTCACACTAAAAGCTGTGTGCGACTTTAGGTGGGTGAATTCCAATGTCTGGAAGCTACCTACTATTCAAAGGTTGAGGGGGGGCTGTGAAAATTGAGTCTACAGTAGAGAGAAAAGTACTACACCAACACTAGACCTTGCCAGTGGTCAGTATACTAGCAGGAGCAGGTTTCGTCTCCAGCATGACCACTCATAACAAATGATTCTAGTTATACCCAGTGGCAGCCCCCAGCATTCTCCAGTCCCCGTTCTGCTTCACTTTTCTCCACTGCAAGTATCACCCTCTAACATGTGTACACTGTCCTTACTTCATTCTTCGTGTGCTCTCCACCTCCTCACCTGAATGTAAACTTCAGGCGGGCAAGGATTTTTACCAGTTTTATTCACTGTTACATACCCAAAAGCTAGGACACAGGGGACCCTTATGATTATTTGTTGAATGAATGAAGGAGGTTCTTACCATTTCCTAAGCTCTCTTCCTACTGCTTTTCATGAATTAGGAGAAGGTAGCAGAAATGAACAGCCAAGAGCTTGGGCTTAAGAGTCAAATAACCTGAGTTTCAAACTTTATTAAATTGTTATATTGGGCAAATCTCTTAACCTCTCAGTGCTCCAAGTAGCCGCTTCTAAAATGGAGATGATGATAAGGATATCATCTGAAAGTGTTTGCATGAGACACGATGAGATAGTAAGTATAAGGTGCTTTGCACAGTTACTGGGCACACAGTCGTTATACAATAAAGGTTATCAATTATTTTTATATTCTTACTATGATTACTTTTATAATTATTAATAAATAATATAACATGCAAAACAACCCTAAAAGATAGGTACTAGTATTATTCTCTTTCTACAATTGACACTAAGAGCAAGAGAATGTTTTGCATAAAGCCACAAAATGGTAAAGAGTAGAAAAAAATGTTAGAGAAAGAGCGGGACGGACGGAGGAGGACTAAGACGGGCAGAAGCATTATAACAAAAAGGAATCTATTGGGATTAGCCTAGAAATAAGAGGATTCATCTTGAAGAGTTTGGTTAAGGTGGGTTCTGTGAGCTTGTGGGTGACAGGTCGGGCCAGAGTAGACACTTACCTTAGCAGCTCCAGAACTAGAGCATAAGCCAAAGGGTGAGGTGGAACTAGCAGGTTGAACTTTGTGACTTTGAACTCTCATTCTCTGGATCCATTGCCTTTATTCTCATAGAGAGTCAGGGCTCCAGCTCCTCCTGCTGCACTAGGGTATTATTCCAAGATGACCCCAGCTATAAGTGAGAGTGTAAATTGTTCATTCAGATGGACTTTGGCTCAAACACTTATGAGAGGAATGATCTTGGGCAATTTATTTAACCCCTTTTACCCTCAATTTCTTCATGTACAAAATGAGGGTACTAACTGTACGTATCTACCCTATAGGGCTAGCACAGGAATTAAATGAGATGGTTTCTGAAAAGCATTGGATGCAGTGTGTGGGCAAAGGAAACCTTCAGTAATCATAAAAGCAGAAGCACCATTCAACTTGGCTGAGCAAGTGCTTTTAGTAAAATCAAAATATGTTCTGTTCCCTGCCCTGACTCCCCAGAAAAGAATAATATATGGTATAGGCAAATCCAGAAACACCTCCAAAAGCATGTTAGCAACCTACGACTATCGTTCTTAATGTCTTAGGCAAATCAGCATAATTTTCAAATTAAAAAAGAACTCGAATAATTAGGTACTTTACAAAAGAAGTTGGAAAGTTTTTTTTAGGAACTTTGTCTTAAGAAACAGACAAAGGAAAGCGCACCATTTATGTCATGAAGCGATCGTAAGGAAAGAGAATGAAGAAAGAGGGAAGGCAAGGGGGTGAAATCCAAGTATTCGATAGCCCCATGCACACATCCTCAAGGAACTTTGTCTTAAGAAACAGACAAAGGAAAGCGCACCATTTATGTCATGAAGCGATCGTAAGGAAAGAGAATAAAGAAAGAGGGAAGGCAAGGGGGTGAAATCCAAGTATTCGATAGCCCCATGCACACATCCTCCACCCCCAACCAGCCCACTGCAACCAACCATCAAATTTGATGTTTGAAATCTGCCCAAACCAAATCCAGATCTGCCTTAGCACACTGCAGATACCTTCGTTTCTGGGCTTGCCCTAGACTTATTGACAGGGGAGACAAATTCAGTTTAGACTCAAAGGACAGTCATTTCAAAATGTCAAGTGAAATAACATCTTCTTGTCATTCACTGTGCTGATAAACTTACACAACAAAGAAATCCTGACCCTCAGAGGTCAACCATTCGAGCACGAGAACAAGTACGTAAGATATTCCCGGAATCATTTTGGAGCTAGACATAGCTTGAAGGCATATCTAATGCAGGGGACAGCGGGGCTCTTAATTGAGGTTCTTCACACCACTGGAGGTTTCTGAGTGGTCATGATATGGGGGGTGGGGGTGGGGGCAGTGGTGACAACCTGGTGAAAATGTCCAGAAATGCAGTTTTTTTCCCCATAGAGTTGGGGTACAGCTATCAACACCTGATCAGAGGGGTCCCAAGGAACAAAAGGCATTAAGAACCTAGAATGCATTTTTAACTCTCTCATTTCACAGACGGCACTACTGAGTCCTATATAAAATAAATGTTTTTCTCAAGATCATACACCTGCTGATGGTCTGACTTTGCCACTAGTCAAGTCCCCCCACCAGACTCCAGCCTGTTGTTTCTTTCATCTATCAAGGCCTCTTTTCAAGCTACTCAGAGGGTTCTCCTTCCTAAGATGACTACAATTTATGCTCCCTTCAAAACATTTTGATTTATTTTTAGTGAAGAAGTAGGCATCCCTGAAGCACTTACTTAAAATAAAGCCAGCCTGCCAAACCAGCATTGATGTGCAACCCTAGCAGAAGAATCCACCATTGGCCACAATAATAGCAAAGAAAAAGGGTCATAAAAAAGAAATACATTTAGGTTTCCAAGCCTCAAAGAGGTTATTACACACAATGACAGGGGCTTCTCTTTGTGTCAAGGTTGAACAAACAAACTGGATTTAACTTTAAGTTTTGAGAGCATCAGCTGAGGTGCAGTTCTTGTGTCACCTAACAATTAAAATTGGAATATGAAACTGTTCCCTTCCACAGTTCTCCTTAACAAATATAAAGCAAAGAGAATCTCTCATGGCAGATTTCAATGTGTTTATAAATATCTATCCATAGCCCCAGGACAAAATATTTACACACAAAAAAGCCAAATCAATCAAGGACTTTTTTTTAAGCCAAGATTCTGACAGCTCTAGTTGCCCTGCCTATTAAATGATACAGACATGATGGCAAAAGAAAGAGAACAATAATTGGAATAGTCAGAAGTTGATGGTCAATTTGTCGTATTCTGTTTATAAGCATTACTCTTTCTTAGCCAGAGAAAGGACAGTCATGAAATTATAAGTTAAGAACATCATCAGGCAAGAGGGCAGTATCTTTAAATACATTTAGAGAGCATTTACTATATGCCAGATACTATGCTATGTATGGGCTTTCATGTACAACCCAGTTAATCCTCACAATAACTATGGGGTAAGTACTGCTGTTAATCCCAGTTTACAGATGAGAAAACTGAGGCCACAAAGCAGGCTAAAGAACTTGCTCTAGTCACATGGCTAATACCTTTCAATCTGGATTCAAACTCCAAAGCCTGTGTGCTTTTACTCACCACGGGCTATGATCTTAGCCAACAAACTTGGGGAAGTCCTGTCATAAAGTTGTGTTGATAGGGCTACCTAACAAGCCAGTTAGGACTTTATTTAAAATTTAAAGTACTTCATTTCTTCCTGAAAAGGGAAATAAAACATGAGACATCTATAAGATAACTATGCTGTAGTCAGACCCCTAAAATCACTCATGTATAATTAGCTATATCCATGACCTGAATATTTAAAATATCATTAAAAGCCCTACTGTAAATATTAGAGACTAAAGAAGTTAAACATCGAATCAACTAGCTAGTGGCCTTCTGTTCACCTCTCAACATTTCTATTCCGTTATCTGAAGAAAGTATTTCAGTGAAAGTATTTCAACCAGTATTTAAGTGGAAGCTTAGAACTAATAGGTTTATGTATGAAGTCGGGAGAGTTGGGGAGGGAGGAGACTTTGTACTCTCTGAAATTATTGAAAAACTATTGGATAGACATATGTACATTTTTCTCAGGAGAAGGTCCGAAGCTTCTCAAAAGGCCTGGGACCTAAGAAAGGCTAAAACTCAGAGACCTGGGTGTTTGTGAGACTATATTCCACCCAGCACGCCAGGTTACTCCTCCCTGGTCTGTTTCACAAAAAGAAATGTGTCAAGTTTCCAAATTATGGGGGCAAAGGTAGTGAGAAGCAAGTATAAACCCAATACTTAGAAAACTAACTGAATATTTCCTTCTGCATCTGGAGGCTTAGAAATTCAGCAGACAGGGCCGGCCCAGTGGCGCACTGGATAGTG
>NW_007730955.1:10817-27965 GCF_000696425.1 Galeopterus variegatus | reverse complement strand
GGCGCTCCTGCCCGAGGGTTCGGATCCCACATACAGACCGGTTCCCACTCACTGGCTGAGCGAGGCGCGGGAGCAACGCCGAGGTTTGCGATCCCGTTGCCGGTCCCCGGTCCGGTATGGGGGCAACACTGAGGGTTGCGATCTGTTGCCGGACACGGAAAAAGACAAAAGACAAAAAAAAAAAAAAAAGAAAGAAAAAAGAAATTCAGCAGACAGATGCATCCAAACCATTCTGCAGAGTCCACGGAGTGTGACGTCTTTCTGATGTTGTTTTGGTTTCCCATTAAATATTTGAAAGCTGTTTTGATATGTGTGCTTAAAAATGTCAGACCAAGGCTGAGACACCCCAGAGCCAGGACCCACCCAGACTTCCAAATCACCTCCTCCAAGGACCAATGAAAATCCAGTCCTTGTTCTTATGGACCTGAAGAACAATGGAATTGAGGCAGCATTTTAGACTCACGGGTTGTTTGCACAGTTAATGCATTAACACCTAACTCATCAAAGCCAGAGACACTTTTTATGTTAGCATTTCTCTCGTTGCATTTTTATCACATATTTTACACATATTTCTTTCTCCAAGATTTAGAGAAAACAAGATGTTTAGTTGAAAATGTTTACAGTGCAGACATTATAAATTACTTGGTAGTCTTGGGAGAGAAAAGCATTTTGCAAGATACCAGCCATGGGAATAAAATATTTTAGAGAATCCCTTGGGATCATTTTGTTTTCTCTGGACACCAAAATCCTTCCTAAATAGGAGTATCTCAGGCAGGGCTAAGAAAGTTGCTGGTGAAGCCCATTTAGGGTGTATATGGTCTCACAGAACATCTAGGTCAATGGGGGACATTGAAACTCTAGACTAAGACATGGTGGGATCTTCTCTTATGCTTTACTGAATAACTGAGAGATGGCTGGTCACTCTACTCCCAACCTGCCCACAAGTGAGCAAGCCCATGTGACAAGAGGATATGTTTTGAACAAGAAAAACTGTAAAAATAGCATCACTGCTGTCACACATAAAGAGTAACAGCAAAATGAAAATTAAACACAGCACTTTCTTAATGGAAGGTTCAAGTAACTCTGAGGGATTAGCCAGCAGCTCTTCTCCAGTCTTTCCCACATATTAAGGTTGGCTGACAACACTGTTCGACAGGGAGGACTTAATGTGTCTGGCAGATGGCAAATACACCATATTGACTCTTCTTCCTAATTTAACAAATTTGAATCTTTTGTCAATTTTCTTTCCCGAGTGAGAAGATATTCTAAACACCACTTAAGCCTACATTGCTCTTTTCCCACCTCCCTCTTACACATTATGTTTGACACTGTCTAAAGAAACAAACCAACCTGCTGAATTAACTCATCATCCCAGCTATTGATGATCATCACAAATTCAGACAATGGCATGAGCATTAATTCCCCATTTTTGCTAACTGTGAGGCAGCCTCACTTCAGGCCAGGGGAAGTTAACTGAATGGCAACCTTGAACTCCTAGAAATAGTATACAAAAACATGCTTCACTTGAAAAAAAAGAAAGGAGCCTTAGTTTTATTAAATTCGTGAAGGTTTGATGCCTCTGCTTTTTAGCCGTAATTCTGCAGTCTCTATTGCACTTCGGAATTTCAGGGGATATCAGGTGAAGGATGAAGGCAGAGAAGGGATTCAAACTCCAGTGAAGCTTCCTGGACTGCAAAGTTGTCTAAGCTGCCTCAAGTGTCATTCAAGTTCAATGTGGAGAAGGCACAGCCAGGCCAAATATAGTTTGCAGCCATAAGGAGACAAGGAGTTCTTTCCCACTGTTGTCTCACCCCTTCCTCCATGTGAGAACACAGCCAGAAAACATCATCTATAAACCAGGAGGTGGGTCCTCACCAGACACCCAATCTGCTGGTGCCTTGATCTTGAACTTCCCAGCCTCCAGAATTGTGAAAAATAAACGTTTGTTGTTTATAAGCTACCCATTTTACGGTACTTTGTTATAGCAGTTTGAATGGGCTAAGACACTGTTTACATATTTCCAATGTGTATTAAAATTAAGTATAACTTTAACTATGAATATGAAATCCTGCCAAACCTGGAAATAACACTAGTTTGTCTTGAAAAATCTTTGTAGTTATATTATCTAAGAAAATCTATAAACAAAGCATCTGCAGAATTTTAATTGTTGTTCTGTATAAACAACAACAAAAAAAACCACCAACAACAACAACAAAAAAAAGTGCATCCATGGTGAAATAAGTTTGAAAAATGTTTAGTTATGCAAAGTAAAATTATTTCTTTATTGCAAGAAAATAAAAATTCTCAGGGCATTTCATGGGAGTGTAGCTTAGCCAGACACTACCTTTTAGATTATTCCTGAATCCAAATAAATGTTTTCTTATTTCATCTCAAAGGATGAAAATTTACATACATGGAATTCCCCTGTATTAAAGAGGACTTAACATTGTTCTGCCTTGAATTTTCTTCTAAGTTACAGGATAATCCCTGTTTCCAGCTGATTACTTGGTTAGGTCAACATAAGGCAAATGGTCTTATGAAAATAGGCCATTACTACTGTGACCAATTTAATATACAAATTCCATTGCTGTCCTTGAACTGTGGTCTCTGATTTCCTGCTACAAATTAGTAGGCCATCAGTGGGGACCTGAAAAAATCCCTTCATTACACACAGATTCCCATAGTGGCAGTGCTTGGCTATATTCACTAACCTATAGATAACATCCCAGCACCTGACATCTGGCCCACATTTCCTCAGTTTCAGAAAGAACAACATATCAAAATGCCCACATAGTAAGCACAGAGATGTCCTTGGTAATTAACAGTTCTTATGGAGTTTCTAGAATGGCAAATGGTCAGATAGAGAGGTTAAACAAACACAAAAATTTTAATGTGAAATGGCCCCAGTATGCCAAATTAACCTTAAATAAATCCAAAAGATCTTCAGCTCTGGGATTGACATTAATCATTTTGTGGAACTAAAGGAAAAGCCTGATGTGGTTAATTTTAAATTATATTTTATGATAGAGAGCCATAAAATCCCACAGGATTCAAAGTATCAGTTACGTTCTTGCCAGGGTCAGCAAAAAACCTCACTGTTGATCAGGTATTAAAAATCAGTTGACTTCACTTCTTTCCGAACAGGTATTCTCTAACTATTGAGCACTGGCTGGGCTTACTTCTCTGTAGTTACAACATGAAGAGATAAACAGACTATTCAAACAGAGCTCTGTGCATTACATTAGCTGAATAAATAGTGATATATGGGTCTCTTTTCTCAAGCACTGCCTTAGTCTGTAAAGACAAGAGCAAGGACGATGGGGCTTATAAATCTTATTACAATATTTAAACAAATACGAAATAACTCCCCTGAAGATCATTGTTTAAAAGAAAAAAAGATATAAACATTTAATGTGTTAAGTGTAGCTTTTGAGGCAACAAAAAAGCCCCCAGTAAACCTTTGAGATTCAGGTGTTAAGTGGAATCACGAAAGAAAGAACTTACTTTGCTCTCTTATGAGTAGTATCCAGAGGAAATGGGATTAAGGCCTGTAATACTTACGTAGGCTATAGAATAAGCACAAACCAATTTAGCTAAAATGTAGTATATTATCAATAATAGACTTTGCTTTGGGAATATTTCAGGATGAATTTCTGTCCTATTTAATCTGCTTTTAGGGTCCTGTGTTCAACTTCCAATGTAGAGCATTTCTTACAGAATGAGAGGAAGCTCTGAACTCGAGTGCCTGTGGCTGACTACAGATATATTACAACAATGCAACTAGTGCTTCAAACAGCCTCATGTTCATTAGGGGCCGCTGCACACAGAAAGGGAGTGGGTCTACACAAGGACAGCAGCCGCAGTCTCTACTTTCTCAGAACTGTGATTCTGAAACACCTCAGTGGCTTCTACACATTACTAGCTAGCATAATCACCAAATCCTGACTTTTCTACTAGCAAATTAGAGATTGTAGCAAGGAAAAGATTATAGATGAAGTTCTATGCATTATATATTGGTCAGGATTCTTTTTGACAAAAAGGAGTATATTTATTGGCTCACATAAACACAGCCCAGGAACGGTCAGGCTGGCATGGGCCTTTCCCTCTCTGAGTATTGGCTTCATTCTTCCAGAATAAAGACTACGACTGACCTGGCTAGGGAAGGTGGCCTTGGGAAGCTCCCAAGCGAGTAATTAGAGAGGAATGGGAGAGTTTCTCCATCAGAAAAGCCTCAAATAAGCAAAGACAAAGGCCTGGCTTTCATCAAGTATCCATTCCTGCATCACTTCCGTGGCCAAAAGGGACTGAGTCACCATTATTAACCTGGCCATGGGGGAGAAAGGGTTGCTGGGCTGACCAAAACAATGGCTTCCACATACTGAAATGATAGGGTAAAGAAACTAGTTTATGAATTATAATTAACCAAATTCCCAGTGTATTAGAATTTTAAGAACTTTTGGAAGATCAGTGTTGAGTTTTGAGTAATTCTTTTGCCTCTTATTAAGTGGCATGCTGTCCTTAATACACCGAGAAAAACGTCCTCAGTCACTGACAGCTGAGCATGCTGCACCACACTGTTTTCCCAGTCACAGCAGCAGATATGCTGAACTTCATATCCTTTCTCCTTATTGCTTTACTATTAGTGCCTTAGACTCGGTTTCCCTAGAGCAGACCCTGGGACAAGAATCTGAGTGCAAATGAGTTATTTGAGAGATGGTCCCAGGAAGCTCCATTAGGAGATTGGAGAAAATAAGACAGGGGAGGAAAGAAAGCTACCAGAAGGAATATTTATAAACACCTTACTGCTTCAAGTCCCTGGAGCTCAATCCTGCTGGGGGCCTCTGAGAGAGTGGGGAACATGCCTCAAAATTTTTCCACTCTAAGAGAAAGGAAGCTGGGGGATTTATCCTCCATCTCTCACTTGTCATTAGCCAAGGGCTGCTCCTATAGTCATTAACTCCCCAGCTCTTTAGCCCAGCTCCCTGAAACAATGAAAGAAAGCCCCAAAGTACACAGTAGAAGGCACATGTCATTGGATGGCCTCAGCACGTACAAGAACAGTGAGTCCCAGAGGATACAGCCAAGGCACACAGCTTTGGCTAACACCAGTAACACACATTTATAAAAACATTTATTCATTTATTCAGCAAGTACTTACCAATATCCTGTCATGTGTGCATATTCTTCTAGGTGCTGGGAATACACTGAACAATAAAACAAAGATGACAGTCTTATTTAATACCCAGCACAACTAGGCTGGGAAGAGGCAGATTCCAGGGGCTGTATATCACAATCCTGTTTACAGTGCCAGCTTCGAATGTGGTCCCCAATCTTAAGCGTAATTGCAGACTCATCAGTATTGGGCTTCCCCCTTACCAATCCAAGCAAGCTGATGCACATGATCCAGTAATATAGTTGAATCAGGAATTAGAACAATCAGAAAGGTATTGGAAGAGAGTAGAGTTTTCATTACAGGACACTGAGATAAATTTTGCTTATAAAACTATTTTGGGACAAAAACTCTGTGGTGGCTTGTGCCCAGTGTACCAAATAGTTGCCTACTCCAGTCTGACAGCCAAGGGGGGTGTTCAGCTTCTAGATATGAAAAGGAGTAAAGTTGACTTGCCCATGTGGGTATTGAACTGGCTTTACCAACTTCAAATGTGTCCTGCAGAGACCAGTGATCTCCATTACAAACACAGAGTACTCTACCTTTCAAAAGGTGTAGAATTCCATTTTATCTACACTGGCCAGGTAAAAAAGAGTATTTGCCAAAACTCTCGACATGCAGGGTTGTTTCTAAAACCTTTGTGTTGCTTTAAATGAAATATTACACTCATACAGGAAGTAAACTATGTGGTTTGAGTAAAAAACAAGTTATATCTATTTCAAAAAAATAAAAGAGAAACAAGTACGACAATTTTATATTGTATCCTGAACACCTATCCACACAATTTAGAATTTGCTAAAAGGACATTTTATCTGTTCTGATTATCTCTACCATTTGGCATTTCTCATCTCACAAGTGTTGCTTAGCTGTGAGGACTCAATAACTAAAGAATTAAATAGTCAGGAAATAAAATGACTGTGAGAATTGGGTGAGTCTTGTATGCCCTGTAACAGGTAAGCAAATAGATATGGCACATGCCCTTCAGAGGCATCATTAATTGATCACATGTCACTCTCCACTGAGCCTAGAGTGAGCCTCAGAATCCTTCACAGCACAGCTCTGCAGATGGTCATGACTGAATATGCCCTGTAACAGGTAAGCAAATAGATATGGCACATGCCCTTCAGAGGCATCATTAATTGATCACATGTCACTCTCTACTGAGCCTAGAGTGAGCCTCAGAATCCTTCACAGCACAGCTCTGCAGATGGTCATGACTGAGCTTCCAGAACTGGTAGGAAGGGGAAGACTATTTGACATCTACATGAAATTCACAGAGCCTGGTCCCCTCAGAACCACACAACCCTCTCACAAATATATAAATATATATAGAGAGAGAGAGAGAAGAGAAAGAAAAGGAGGAAAGAAACTTTGAAACAACCATCTCTTCCTTTGTTCTCCACACGCCTACTTTACTTGAATACTACGATGCCAAAAATACCGCCAATTAGGGTTTCACATTTTGTGGCTGCCCACTAGAAATCGTAAGATAACTTTCTTGGGAAAACTCAGAACCATTCTTTCCCAAGACAAGGAAAGAAGAATGAGAAATCGCACATCCTTAAGCTAACTGAGAGTTCCCAGCAGGAATGAATTGTCCGGATAAAACTGTAGGGCATTCTACCTTTAGAAAGACAGTCAGGAAACACTAGATGTACAAAGAAGGATTAACATTCCAAAAACCACCTTCTCCCCAACTGCACATCCTTAAGCTAACTGAGAGTTCCCAGCAGGAATGAATTGTCCGGATAAAACTGTAGGGCATTCTACCTTTAGAAAGATAGTCAGGAAACACTAGATGTACAAAGAAGGATTAACATTCCAAAAACCACCTTCTCCCCAACACTCTCTACTTTTCCTTCTACTGCTGTTGCTTTACAAAGAATTACTCCCTTTTCTGTGTCACCCACAGAAGTGATGGCTATGATTGGATCTCTCTCAGAGCCCAAGGGACTGTTGGTTGAGAAGGTATCCGATGTATATTTTTTCTGAAACTCTGTAAAAGTTTTCATCATACCAACTAGTTCATGTGGTGACCCACATCATCATTCACCTAGTATAAATGAGCTTGGCTGTGAACAAGGTTAAGAATTAGAGCTGAGGATGATCTATTGGTCCATCTTGCTTGTCTCATGGGACAAAAGCAAAATGATTTCTCTGGAGAGTTTTCTTGAATGGTTTTCCAAGTATAGCTTGAAATTACATTGAAAATCTTGTGACTTTCCTCTTTCCTGCAGTCCACCAGTAATTAGTTTTTTAACACTTCACAGCAATGATATCCAACATGAACACAACTGTATTAACACAGCGTTACCCAGTTTTATCCAGCAAGCTCATTTCCAAGCATTATTTGTTTTCATAAACTCAAGATAGGATGACTCTTTCCTCACTGCCTTTAATTAATAAGGAAAGCTTAATATGCACTTTTTTTTTCATCAATCTGGCACTAAAAATGCTGAATTGCCTTTGTAGTAATTTGAAAGAAGAGTTGGGGCTATTAGAAGAAATTCACATCAGGCATTTCTCTACATGGCCTACTTATATTTTTCAAAGTAAAGGGACATTTCAAGGAAAATGAAAAACTTGGGGTACTAGAGACGTCTGTCCCATCTAAAGTTCTATTTTTCGATTTTCTACACAAAGAAGCCTCATGGTATATTTTAATAATGTAACTTGAAATATATTTTGAAAGGGAGAATGAGTCATAATCTGACCCGCTACAGAACAATGCCTCAGGTAGATTCTTGAACAAATACCTGACTATAGACGTCCTTCTCTTTGATCTCCTGGGCAATTATTTCACACATTAGGGAGGTTTATAGGGAATGCATATGAGCTTTCCAAGTAAAAAGTGTGAGGCTTTAACTCTTCCTGGAAATCTGGGAGGAACAGACAATATGAAATTACCAGGTAGCCTCCAATACCAAATCAGAGATCCCGCAGGTCACCTTCAGTGCTGAGTATTCCAAAGTTACCTTCGTTAAAAATGCAGAAACAGCTTGAGAACATATCTGACTTTACTTTTTAAAGTAGGATTAAAAACTTAAGAAGCTTCATGAATTACCTTCCCACCTCTCTATTCTTTGGTATTTTTTCTAGTCTTAAGTCCTGCAGAATTTATTGATGGTTCAAGTGTAACATAATCAAATAAAGCAAAAATATGGGAATATTCTTTTTTAAAATAAATAGACCCTTACCTAAACAGCATAATCACAGAATGAATGTCTTATTCATCCACTTATTCATCCAACCATCCATCCATCCATTGATTGATTCACTCATTTATTTACTCAGGTGTTTCCTGAGCTCATTCCTTGTGCCAGGTACTCGTCTAAGCAGTGGAGATACACATGGCTCCTGTTTTCATGAGCTTATAGTCTACTGGAGAAGATGAATTTTAATCAAATAATCACACATGTGCATTAGGGTTTCAAACTAAGATAAAGGAACAAACACCTGAGAGATCAGGGCAGCCTTCCCTGAGGAAGCACCTGAGGTGCTTGAGGCAAGAGTTTCAGCAGGAGTAGGGACTAAGCATGCAGGAGTAGGACAGAGAGTGCAAAATGAGGGAATGCTGTGCATTTAGGCCCCGGAGCAGGAGGAACTCCAGCAAAGTCCTGAAAGCAAAGAACAGGTGGTATTTCCTGGGCTACTTTGAGACAGACTCTCCCACCTATGCTGGCAACATGCATAATTCCAGGTGGATGAATACAAATAAATGCTCTATGCATTCTCTAGATTCTCTGCATTGCCACATGGAGGGGCAGCTTGGGGTGGGAATTGTGGAGAGGATCTCACTGTAGGCCTTTAGACTCAGGCCTTAAGGAGGTTCTGGGCAGGTGAGTGGACCTGGGAATGGGAGAAAACAGATAACAGTGATTTTCCCTGCCTTCAATGGCTTCCTTTTGGGAAAGGCAGATATTCTCACGTTAGGTCAGGTTCATCAGCCCCCACTTTAGCAGATGGTGTTACTACAGAAGATGTTATGAACTCTGATTCCTAGGAAACCTTTGAGGATACGGGAGATGGCCTTCTTTCTAGGTCAGTTCAGCTGCAGAGGGATGAAATGGGTGAGCTCCCCATACATTAGGACTCTGACTCCAAACCTGGGCCAGCACCTGCGAAGTGAAGTAAGGCCTTGGCTTCAGTTCTACTTAGAGGGAGACACTGCTCTTTCATACTCAGGTTAACATTCACTCTAACAATAAGGAGTTCAGAAGTGACATGGGAAACAAGAGTCATTCTGAATAACGACTTCACCATGACACTGTAGGGTCTCTGAGGGCTGGCGTTGTTGGGATCTGAGATATAGAAATATGGTACAAAGAACCGTCTATTTTGCAGAACAATTACGGGAAACAAGAGTCATTCTGAATAACGACTTCACCATGACACTGTAGGGTCTCTGAGGGCTGGTGTTGTTGGGATCTGAGATATAGAAATATGGTACAAAGAACCGTCTATTTTGCAGAACAATTATATTCCACAATCTATAACTTATAATCTATAAGTAAAAGGAAGACAGCAAGACCTCATTATGTCCACTCAACAAGAAGTACATCTGCACTGAGTTTGGTGTCTTCTTAGGGAGTCGTTCTAGGGGAACAAGAAGCTTCCCACCAGCCATCCTCAGCCTTCTCCCCCTGTTAATTTTCACAGGCTTTATTTTAAAAAAATTGTGTTCAACTCCCCAGATACTATTATATCAAAATGACATGCTCCTCCCTACAAACATCAGAGAGAGAAAAACAGAGACAGACAGGCAGAGTTTTTCCTGGATAGAGAACTTGTTTATTTCTAGTACAATGCAGAAGGAAGGGTAAGGAATGGATGGGAAGACAACTTTAGCAAAGGTCTGTTTTTAGGCTGCTGTTGTTTTTAACTTTTAAAGGGAAATAACAGGAGACCCTCCCACCTTATGAAGGCTTCTTTCACAGACATCAGCTAAAACATAAATTTAACCATGGGTGATTTTAATTTCCTACTTTATATTTTTCTGTATTTTCCAAAATATCTACAATGAACAAGTATAATTTTTGCAATCAGAAAAGGAACTATAAAAGTCTCTCAAATGAGATCTCTGTCTGTTTGCTCTTAGAGTGCCTTTTGGCATTATGGGCAAGGAGGTAATGATCTGAATACTTTCAGTGCCAAGCCACTTGGTTGCTTCAATCAAGATTGATTCTAGGGCCGGCCCGGTGGTGCACTGGATAAGTGCGCCGCTTGAGAAGCGTGGCGGCGCTCCCGCCCGAGGGTTTGGATCCCACATACGGACCGGTTCCTGCTCACTGGCTGAGCGAGGCGCGGGGGCAGCACCGAGGGTTGCGGTCCCGTTGCCGGTCCCCGGTCCGGTACGGGGGCAACACTGAGGGTTGCGATCCGTTGCCAGACACGGAAAAAGACAAAAGACAAAAAAAAAAAAAAGATTGATTCTAACTCTGTTTCCTATGGATTTTCATCAGCTACTAGTTCACTTAAAGAAGCTACTAAAAGAATAAATGTGAAATCTCAAAATACATTTAGAGAAACTATATTGTTCTAAATTAAGCAAGCGGTCAGTATTTCAAATTGTACGTGAACATATGAGAGAAACTGGCTCTCACTTACCAGATCTCAATCCACTGTAAAAACTGCTTACTCCTCAACTTTGCTTCTTAATTAGGGCATTTTATCTTTGTGAACCTTTACCATTACTGCATCGTGATAACTCTTGGCTAATACTCTGTGAAGAAATAATTAATAATAATCCACACCAGTCAAAAGCAGACAGCAATGTTAGCAAAGGAGGAGGTTAATGTTTTGTGGCTCGATGGCCACCTGGGGAAAAACAATGAAAGAATTTTTATTGACCAAAGTGGTTTAACAAATGACACTTAAGTGATCTATTGGCATATTAGAATAGCGGCAAGAATGCTCGCTTATTAAGTCATTTTTTAAATAGTCATTATACAACTTTTGCCATAAATCAAGAACAAAAGATTCCAGGAAATGATTTTTTATGAAAAAGTCAAAAACACATGTAATGTTGAGAGAAGGAGTTTGGAGTTAAATAGGGTTATTAATTACATTTTCCAGTTGTCTTTACTAGAAATAATCCTTCTTTGAGTATAAACCTTAAAAATGAAGATGAGCTATTTTAGATAAACTTGAAGGTTGACAGTCTTTGGCAGACTATCAGCTCCATAAGGTCAGGGACCACATCTGTTTTATTTAGCAGTGTATACGACACACCAGGCTGTCTGTGACACTAGGGGTTATGCAGCAGGTGCTCAATAAATACCAAATGATTGGATGAATAATATTTTTTAATAGTGTATGATTTTGCAAACAGAAAATCAACGTCTTTCTGAATTTAAACTTACAGAGTAAAACCCAATAATACCATAAAACTCCTAATGACAGTCTAGTATTTAGAAAAAAACTAAGATCTTCTCCAGATAGAAAGGTGTTTTATCCAGTATTTGCTATGTATTTGACTTGACTTGGCCTGCAACATAAATGATCCTGATAGATATCTAGGTTCTATCTGGTTCCACCACAATCCTTTAGCTAATGGGTTCTTACATTTAACTCATATTTATCATTTCCTCCTAAATTCAGCTACGTCACCCAGGCTCTTATAATCTCATGCAAATAGCTACAGTAAATCCCAGTCTTCAGGCTCATCATATTCACTGCTATTATGTTATTCTCTAGGAGGTGTCTTTCTCTTCATCTCAGTATCTTCCTCATTCCTTCAATGGGTCCAGAATGCTTTCAGAATTAAGTTTCAACAGCAGATCCCGGCTCTTGAGTCTCTTTATGATCAGACCCCACACCGGCTCATCTCGCTACTCTTTACACACACATATGCCAGCCAGGATGCTCAACTCTCTACTGCCACCTCCATACCAGGCTCATGCCAGTCCCTTTGCAGAGAAAGATGAATAGAGAGGGAGAGGGCGACGCTGAGTCCTGAGTCCCTGGATCAACCCATACCTGAAGTCAGGAACTTCTTTCTCTTGGACTCTTTAATTATGAAACTCAATAGATTACCCATTTAGCCAGATTGGGTTTTCTGTCACTTGCAGCTAAAAGATTCTTAATGTATGTAGGGAAGAGGAAGACGAGGGAGAAGGGGAAAATTGAAAGGGAGCAGAGGAAGAGAGCAATGAAAGATCTGTCCAAGGTCATAGAACCAGCCAGTGTAGGATGAAAACACAGAGCATGAAGCCCAGAGTTCACTGCTCTTTTCCTAATACTTTCATTCAGAAATTAGTACTATTACTCATTTTCTTGGTACGTGAGATGTCACAAGTCTGAGTTCCTGTTCAATTCTGCTTCTGACTGGATTCTAGCTCTTGAGCATTTTGAAGCTAAACAGATGAGAACTAACCTGCCTGCCATAAAGACCCCAGAGCTGTAAGATATATATTTGCCCTGAGTGACTTATATTCTGTTTTCCTGGTGTTGTATACTTAAGAATTTCTTTCATAATTAAGCTTCCCAAGAAGAATAGGAATGCCAGCTTTAATTAAAAAAAATACTAACGCTAAAATAAATTTGTAGGATATTTCAATTGGATTTATGGGTACAGTCTCCACTAAAATCAAATTATTTCCTTACTAGTGTTTCTTTAGGAGTGCATACCAACACAGCATCGCATCAGGATTTTCAGGGAACTGCTACAAAGCCATTATTCCCAGAGACTGGATCAAACAGCCAACAGTCAAAACATAAGGCAAAAACTAATAATTCATCCTGGAACTCGGAGTCCCTGATTTCTATTAAACACTAATGGGAGTTTTCTCATAGAAGATGCAGCTTTCTTTTCTTGGTTTCATAGTGCTTTGTGCAGAGTACAGCAGAAGCAAGGTACAGGAAACAGCTGTCATTTGAGCCCCAGACACTGACACGCAACTTAATCACAGAATAGAGAGAACACATGAAATTTACCATCACAATTTTGCAACAGTGTCCGCATAAAGCCCCAAGCCCCAAGTATGACAACAGGACTGAAAATGCATCTGGATACAACAACGGCGAACCACCCCCTCCTCACACACACACCTCACCTTTATTCAAGCTGGTGGTATTTTTCTTCAAAGACTGAATAGAATGATTTCTACCCATAAAAAGTCCAGGGTTGTTAATGAAATGATAATTTGCTAAAAAATAAAAGCAAACAAATATGTTTAATCCTACTATTTGCTCCTGCCTCTAATGTTACCCTTAGGCCATGATTCTCTTATTTTAGTCGAACAATTTTAATAGTGACACAGTTCTTTTTCACTCAGGAAACTTCTTTAATCACCCAAATCCACGGTGTTTACTTTTCACCTTCAACTCACTCCTTGGTCCTTAGGACACGTTGTCTCCTGTTGTGGGGTTTTATGTAAGTTTCCTGTCCTTCCTACAGAACTGCAAACCCCTGGAAGAGAGGGAATGAGTCTCCAAGTTTCTTCATCTGCAACTTTTAACAATACCCTGCGAAGCAGGTAATCAATAGTATTTGTAAGGGTTCCACTATCTGTTCTTTTACATCTGTAATTGATAATCTTTTAAAGATAAAACTGGTTACCTTCAGACTGTATTAAAATGGTGGTATTAGTATTCTAAAATAATACCAATATGAGTGTGGCACACTTTTATAATTTAAGGGGGGTGTTTATTCAGCCTGAGAATGGGGAGATTTATGATACCTCAAACATCAGTCTGCAAAAAGCCTCTCTACCTTCCCAGTTTGGCAAAGCTTACCCGACTGAGAGAACATGTCTTTTCTTGAAAGATTTCCAGATTCTATTCTCCACAGACAATTCAATGTTACGGTTTAAAAGATTCTGCTGGGAACTGAGCTTGTTATCCACGTTTGGATGAGGCTGGGGCTACCAAAACCGGCCTGTGGCAGCACATTCACTAGGACTCCACCAACATTTTCTTGGTATGTGAGGTGTCAGAGGTCCGAGTTCCTGTTCAACTCTGCCTTTGACTGGATTCTAGCTCATGAGCAAGTCACTTTTTCCCTCTGAGCCTCAGTTACTTCATCTTTAAAATCAAGGACAAAATTCCTGGCACCATATCTACTTCATACAATCTTGGGAAGAAATTAATAATAACATTGATAGTATTAATAATTAAATGATAATAGCTAACATTTACTAAGGCATGCTCTGTGATAAGTCCTATACCCCCCTTAACTCTTGTCATCCTCAAAACAGCTCTATGAAGTCAAGCACTATCATTATCTGCCTTTTATTGCTGGGAAACTGAAGTTCAGAGATGCTAAACAGCTTGCCCCAAATCACATAGCTGGAAAGGAGCAGAGCCAGGATTTGAACGCTGGCATTCTGCTTCCGAAGCCTTAACCCCTGTGATATTCTGCCTCACACGAACAAGACTCGTAAAGCATGTGATGATGTAATGTGAAGCACTTTAGAAAGACTAAAATATTTTTAAAATGTAAATTATTATTAATACAAATAGATGCTCATTACATTTGCAGAAAGATTAGGTCAGCATCAACCCCTTTAGTGAGAGCACACCTCTCCCAGTAATACTACTAATCCTCAGCAGAGAAACAAGTAGAAGAGAAGTCCCATTGACACTGTTCCTGCCAAAGAAAGAACTCATTTTCCCTGTAGTCTAAAGAGGCAAAAAAAAAAATTACCACACCTCATCTGACAACAGGAGCAAATTCTTCTTGCTGCTCGGGCCATGCAACACTGCTGAAAAAACAAGTTAAGAAAGTCACTTCCCTGGTGGTCGCTAGCCTGGCAACCTGCATGGGGACTACAAACCAGCAACATGTCCAGAACAAATCCCAGGAGGGATCTACACAACCAATGCCTCTTTCCATCTACAAGTAAAACAACAGCCCCAGGTTTTCTCCATAAAGCTGTCTGATAGCAAACCTAAACCCTAAACTGATGGCAAAGGGCTGGTCACCGATGAGATGTGGCATTTCAGATCCACACACTGAGGGCCAACGACGAATAGAGTTCATGACATGACGTGCTATTTTCCAAGCCCTCCTTTTGAATTGTCTACTCATTAAGCTACTGTGACACCACACCTGCTTCTGCTCTGCCCAGGAAGCCTCGGCTGCACGACAGATGGCAGAGTGTTCGCTTAACAGATGCTCTCCTGGGCCAGTCTGAGGAGGTGACAGTGGGCAGGGCTGTGGGTGGGAAAGGAGGGAAGAAGGGAGGCTCTCCTAAGGTGGCAGAGCAACCACTGATGCCCACTTTTGAGACAGACACTTTAACCCAATGGCAGCCTGCGTATGTCTGTGCTCTGAATGTTCCTGGCTCTTCTCATCACTTCTGGCAATCATGCTCAGGATAGACAAAGCAGCGGCTGCAACAGAAAGCTACAAGGGAAACCTCACGTGTGCATTTAGAAAAAAAAAAAAAAAAGAACAAATCCCATTAAAATTAAAACTTAGCTTTGAACTCAATTCTAACTAGATTTCCAACTTAGCTCTCTTAAATCTCACTTAAGACTTAACTCTCAACTCTTAACATTTTAACTCTCAGATTCGAACTCCTAAAGCTCAACTCTTAAGTGTCTTAATTCTAACTGAAAGTCAAATTTAGTCTCTTTAGGAGGGAAGTAAAACTGAACAGCTGATTGGAATGAGTTCCTGTGAACTGTGAGTCTGGCTTATCATCACTTCTAGTCTTCAGAGGTTAAGGAAATCCCCACTTTCTGTTATGCAAATTTAACATGAGAATAATGTTCTGTCTTAGCTGGGCTATGATGGAAATAGTTTCTTAATTATGCAATGGTCCATTTCTTTAAGAATCCATGATGCAAAGTACATGTGTTTTTAATGGAGCACACATCCATCAGAGGGGCCAAACTTTGCAGACAACCTGTGTGTCTGGAGGAAATATGCCCCTCACCTCCCAACCCCACATGGAACCTGGTGGACTCAGTTTTCAACATAAAGAACCAGCTCCACATATTCAGTTCCATTTGACTTGCTTGCTTAGATTGCTTGGAAACCAACCTGCTTTACCACTAAGAAGAATTCTAGGCCCATTACAAAGAGGACTGAAAACAAACTGAAATCGACTTTATTTTCTCTCCAGGGGTGTCCTCTGACTCTAATCAGCCTTTCCTTCACACAGGGGTGATGGCAAAAACTACTGCAGAGATGAGAGTACAGTGAGATGATGCTGTCTTTGAGGGTAGGGATGGCATCTGCCCTGTTCATCACAGAAGCTAAAAGAGAATCTGGCATGCAGTAGGTTCTCCANCCCTCACCTCCCAACCCCACATGGAACCTGGTGGACTCAGTTTTCAACATAAAGAACCAGCTCCACATATTCAGTTCCATTTGACTTGCTTGCTTAGATTGCTTGGAAACCAACCTGCTTTACCACTAAGAAGAATTCTAGGCCCATTACAAAGAGGACTGAAAACAAACTGAAATCGACTTTATTTTCTCTCCAGGGGTGTCCTCTGACTCTAATCAGCCTTTCCTTCACACAGGGGTGATGGCAAAAACTACTGCAGAGATGAGAGTACAGTGAGATGATGCTGTCTTTGAGGGTAGGGATGGCATCTGCCCTGTTCATCACAGAAGCTAAAAGAGAATCTGGCATGCAGTAGGTTCTCCATAAATAATTGGTGATTAGAAACACAATGTGCCAAGCACGATGCAGAGATCTTCCCATTCATCGTCTCAGTTAATACTCACGAAATCCTAACAAGAGGGAGTAGTGTTATTCCAACTTTACAGGCAAGGAAACAAATGCAGAGTTAAACCACCTGCCTAAAGTTGTACAACTAACAGTGAATGGAGTCAGACTTTGAATCCGTACAGCATGCAATTTCTATGAGTGAGGGAGACATCTTGCAAAGTAAACTCTCTCAGATAGGTAGGACATGGCTTTTTTTGAACTGTCTCAAGATTTATCCCATCAATTTAGGCTAAAAATACTACCTGCCCCCTGAAAACTGAGTTAAAAGACAACAAATCAGGCAAGTTCTGT
>NW_007730955.1:6603-10086 GCF_000696425.1 Galeopterus variegatus | reverse complement strand
AAAACTGAGTTAAAAGACAACAAATCAGGCAAGTTCTGTTTAGCAGTCCCCAGACAGGTCCCCTCAGAGGGCCAGGAGGCCCCTGAAATTTAACGCAACACTCTGTGTATACGTCAGTTTTCCCATGGAAGTAGCCCTTAGCTTTCAAAGACTTAAAAGATTCTATGATTCCCAGTCCTCAGAGTTTAATAACTTACCTGTTTTTAATTAAATTTATGTTCCCAATTGTCACCCCAAAAGAATCCAGAGTGCTCCAGATGCCCTTTGCATGCCCACTCGAAGAGAAATAATTAGTACAAAAGCTTGGTGGGTATTAGACAAGAGAATAGTCAGTCTATGGAAATAGCCTAGGTGTGGAAAGCACCCCCATAGATTACTACTTAAGAATATTAGTTCAGAATTCATTCCATTGCTAGAATTTGTCCCCAGGGAGATCAAAGAGACACCCCATCACTGATCAGGTGGTGCTTAGGATAGCGACATCACAGTAACCCAGTACCACCAACCAGACTCATTGATCTTCAAAATACGAAAAGGAGCCAAAAAAATCGACATTATGATAGTGCCTGTAAGCATGATCTTTCTGACCACCTCATTTTTTAGTCTTCATCTGCAGTAAGAATGCCCAGACCCAAGGCTTTGTACTTGGTGAAACCATGCTTATGTTCAGCAAGCACTTAGTGAGAGCCTACTATGTTCCAAGCGCTGTGATAAACACTTGCCATCCTGATGCCCCCCAGTTTAAAATAGAATAGTTACCAAATAGAGAATACCCAGATGTGGGGAACCACTTTAGCAAAGGAATAAAAATCATGTCATGTATGCAGTCAAAGGCATTGACACTTCTTTAGAGGGAGAATAATATGTTTTCTTCCAACTTCTAGAAGCTTTCTAGATAGGAGGGAAAGTGGAGAATTAATCAAGATTGCCTTAGGAGTGTGAGAGAGGACTAAAGATTCCAGAAAAGAAGATGGTTGGTTCACACAGAGAGAGAGAGAGAGAGAAGAAAAGAATATGGATTCAAACAATGAATACACTGAACTTACGACTATAAAACACAAAAGATGGGTGAGGACAAGATGATTGTTCTAAAATACAAAGAAACAAATTGAGTCAGTGTGTGACCCTTTAAAGCTAATGTTGGTTATGCTATTTACAGAGAAAAATGCGATGTTCCCAAATCAACTTATCACAAATTACATGCTTACCATGTCTATTAATGTAATGACCTTGGGAGTTGACTCATAGTCTTCCTTAAACTGACGAGCATGCTGAGTATAATCAATTAGGTTTGCAATTAAAATTACAATTTGTCTAACACATTCTCCCCCCTCCCCACCCCCTCATCTCTTTATAAGGCTCTGGAGACTGTTGGGTGATAAATATGAGCCCTTCTGCTGTGGCTATCTCTCTGATTCTTTTCAGCATGTCTATTATATGTAATTTATTAAACCTTAAATTTCTTTCCTATTTGTAAGTTTCAGCAAAATTTAGTCAGGTTTCAACAGGGAGTGTCAAGGGATAATTAGGACAGTTAGCAGTAATTTATCATTTCTCAGCTGGGTTTTCAAGATTTTGCTGACTGCCTGTAGAAATCTGTTAGCCAGTTCTGCACAGATCACTACGAAATCTCCTTTATCTTTGTGAAAATTGCTTTTCTATTTTCCTGAACCGAGCTGAAAGATGAGCCAATCCATTTCTGAAAATCTAGCTACCGGTGTGCCTGTCACAGTGTGGCTGAGGCCAGGGCTTCAGATGAACTGTTAGAGGGCTGATGGGTGAGATGATACCATGGGCAGCTTTTTCTACAGTCTGCTGTGGGTTTGAAATTTAAACTGAGCAGCCTGACTTCAGGTTAGATCTTCAGAAAATATGCACAGGAATCTACGAACATGCCAACACACATTTTACAGAGCAAATATTGCCTAGTAATCCACCGAAGATGAAAAGTCTGGAAAAGGTGAAGACAACAGATCTATACTACTTCCACTGAAGAGAAAGATTTTATTAAGCTTAAACCAAAAAGGGAGGATCTCGTGTTCTTTAGAGGGACTCATTTACTAGATGGTGAAAAATGAATGCTCTGGTTAATTTCATTTTGAATTGATTTATTTCTAAATGGGGGAAAATTGACACTCGGTGAAGAGAGTAAAAATTGAGTCTGTGGAAGAGCCAGCAAGTCTCAGGTATAACCCAATTATTTGAACACAGGAAATAAGAACATGGAGAAAAGGGTAGAAGGTCACCCTAGAAAATCATTCCTTGCAATGAATACCTTCCTTTCCCTCTCCCAACAGCCTCAGAAAAGTACAAACTGACCCATATTTCCAGGTTATTTCTGACACCTAAACCTAATCAGAGTTCACTCTTTAGAAATCCAATAGTTATTCTCAATTAGATTGCACAGCAAATTAAGTCATAAATTTCTCTAGCCCAGCCCTGGTTGCCACATTCTTAAAATACAACTTTCTTCCCTCTGGCACTTTATTTAAATCTCTGAGACCAGGCTCCAAAACAAGTTATGGATTTGATAATTTGCTAATGTGACCACAGTAATTGTTTTGAGCCATATTGATGATTTTATTGGATCTTACAACAATCAATAATAATCCATTGCTGTCCCTGACTCTGGGGTTTTCTCACAGTCAACAAATGGGGCAGTGGATTCATTTTTAATGTACTCGCTTAGTGCTCCCTTCCTGGGAGAGAGAGTCCACATATATTAATAAAGGCCAAGAAATGAATGGCATCAGTGCACATACTTTACCCTGAAGAATTAGCCGCAGGGTAAGATTTAATGCTAAAAAGAAAAGGGAGAATAGACTAACAGGGCCCATTCTGTGCAGCACCACCATCATTAAAGTTAATGGAATTACCGTGTGGTCATGCACCAAAGGGAGCCAATTGGAAGTTAAGCTCTTCTAGGGCCATTGATTTGCAGACTTTCACTCAAAGATTCCCACTGGCATGTGATTAGTATTGCAGATATGCAGAAGCACTTTAGAAATTGTTTACTCAAACTGCCAGTTAAGCATATTAAGGAGGAACAATACTGAATATTTTACAGTAGATGATCTAGTTGAGCATGTCTTCTGTTGGAAGTAGCAAAAAACTCAACTCTGCCTGGCTTACACAATACAGGACTTTGTTGGGTCACCAAACTAAAAAGTGTAGAGGTAGTACAGGCTTCTGGGCTGCCATTCTAGCCTCCACATTTGCTTCATTCTAAGGCAGGTTGCCCTAGAAATCATATGATCGCTGTCAGCAGCCATCAGAGCTACCCGCCTTCTTGTTCACAGGCAGTAGTGGAGAAAGCATCCCTTCCCACAAATTAGGCACACAAATTCTCCACGATGATGGGACCAACCATCCCTCAAGTCAAGGGAATCCTACATTCCAGGTGGCTTAGGTAACGGTTAAAGTCATCACCGTGACTGAGAGAATTGGCTTAGGTAAGGTGTGAACAAATTTTAGGCCCCAGAA
>NW_007730955.1:0-6368 GCF_000696425.1 Galeopterus variegatus | reverse complement strand
CCTTCCCACAAATTAGGCACACAAATTCTCCATGATGATGGGTCCAACCATCCCTCAAGTCAAGGGAATCCTACATTCCAGGTGGCTTAGGTAATGGTTAAAATCATCACCGTGACTGAGAGAATTGGCTTAGGTAAGGTGTGAACAAATTTTAGGCCCCAGAACCAAATTTGGCCCACTACCTCTTTTACAAATAAAGTTTTATTGGAACACAGCCATGCCCATTTGTGCAAATCATTTACATATATTATATGGCTGCTTTTGTGCTACAAAGGCAGTTGCGTAATTGTGACAGAGACCATCTGGTCCTCAAAGCCTAAAATGTTTACTATCTGGTCTTTTACAAAAGAAGTTTGCCAACCCTTAGCTTACACCAAACAAGGTCTGCACCTGGAGCTAAAGATGGGTTCAAACCCATTCTAATATCTTGGCTGCTAAATAATGAGAGAATGTAGAAATTATGCTAGGGGCACAGCCTTAGTGCCCATAATAATTATGACACAAAATAATTCCAGTTCTAGGAAAATGAAATTAGAAACTTAAGAACCAAACCAATTAAGGTGGCCCATCATATTAAGCACCAGTGAAATATTCCAATATATTAAAACATAATAGAGACATTAAGTGCATTTAAAATAAAATTAAAACTCCTTACCACAGTGTACAAGGCCTGGTATAACTGCTTCCCTACCTGCCTCTTCAAACTTATCTCCTGCCATCCATCTCTTCACCCTAAATTCCTGCCACCTTGTTTTCAGTCATTTGGCTAGAATGTGCCAAGCTCATTTCTATGGCCATTTCCTCTGCCCAAAATGTCCTTTCTATGCCCAGATCTTCAGTCCTTAGGTCTCAGTTTACAGATCACTCTTCAGTGGGTCCTTCTTGACCACTCTATCTAAAGTAACCACACCACTCCTATTACCCTTTTCCCATGTTACTCCATTTCACAGGACCTTGTTATAACCTTTCCAGTACTACCCCAAATCTGCACCATTTTATTTGTTCATTTGTGTATAGAGAGGAAGACAATAAGCTGAGAATTGTTCCTTGGCTGGATCATAGCACCCAGAGCAGCACCTGGCACATAGTAGATACTCAGTAAATATTTACTGAGAGAGAAAAATAATATGACCTTAAACTACAGAACTTCTGCAACTTTCTTAGCCTTCCTCCATTATGGCATTTATTTTAAAGACTGTGCATAAAGACTAGAACTATATGTCCTTTTTCTTGGTCTCTCAGAACCTGTGATAATACCTGGAGCATAGTAGGTACTGGAAGAATAAATTAAAGAATGAATGCTAGGCAGACAAACCTAAGAAGGCAGAATGCTTATTTCCTAGGAGGAAGAAATGAGATACCTTTGGTCATAAGAAAATTCTCAACATCAACCACAGATCAGAACTATTCAGAACTGGAAACAGCAACTTCACAGTGCTCTGGATACCCATATAAGGAAAGATAAAAGAGACTTAAATGCTACAGGGGAGATTATTTGTAGAGTAGCAGATGATACTAGATGACTTCCAAGGTCGCTTGCCCCTCTGGGATTATCTGAGTTATCCTATGCTCTGAGTTTCTTCCTCAAGGGTGAGATTCATTTTTGGTCATCTGAAAGCGTAGCTGAGCTTGGAATCACATTTATTCTTTCCATGGCTGAACAGTGTCATCAAAATTACACTGCTAGAACCAGATTACATCTGGGAATTTATACCATTTACAACCAACAGATGAATTGAAACCCAAATAAAAGCCCCTGTTGGGTTGTTTTTCAGGGCACCAGGATAGAAAACATGATAAAATATTTTGGGGGGAACAGGTATTAATATATAGACCCTAGAGTGGGAGATCTGAATGTGAACATTAGGACAAATGGATTTCACCACAAAGTAGAAGAGTATTTGGTGTGTTCACTTTGTTCTCTGTGTTGTTTATTCTTCTCAACCACTTTAGGCAAAGTCAACATCTTAAACAACCTCATGTTTATTTTTCATGTAACATCAGAAGCAAGAAAAGCTTATTTAAAAGAATAAAGTACCAGGGAAAGAAGTGAGAGTTTTCATTACCAGATCCAATAATATTATCTTTATGTTGAATGAGCCCAAAGTTTCAAATAATCATTTTTTGTCTTTTCCCTTGAGATTTGGGATTAATCTGATTTGGAAGGTTTCCAGAGATGTATGTCTCCATTTCCCTGATCTTGGCAGACAAGAGGCTTCTCCAGAGAAGGGATCTGCTATTAGAGTATAGGTGTAGGACTGATGCCTCATGACATATAGAGTTAAAATTTCAAAATTACCCTTTCCCAGCACTAACATAATTCATGTTGAAGGAGAAGAATTTCTCACTGTGTTTGGCCCGAGGGCCATTACAGATTCTCACTGACCTAATATTTTTCACTCAAATGTGTTAGGAAGGTCATTATTCTAATTCTTCCATGTCTGTAGCTCTGCAGGTTACCATGCCTATTCTCCATTAAGCTGGTTTCCATGTGACCCAGGCTCAGCCAACAAATCTGTATTTTTCCAGCTGCTTTCTGGAACCTGAGAATTACTTTATTAATGGCTTTGGCATAAAGAGCAAAGAGGAGCCTCTGAAAGGGATTGAATAATTCAGGATGAATACAAGATTAAGAATCAAGTCTAGGTCATCTAGACCAAGAATCAAAATATATTTATATAAGTAAATAAAACAACAGTTCATAAATCTGGGTAACCACCAGAAGCAAATGTGGGCTTTTCAAAAATCTATTTCATGGGTCCCATCCTCAGAGATTTGAATATAGGAGGTATAAGAACTGGTTATATGGGGCCGGCCCCATGGCGCACTCGGGAGAGTGCAGCGCTGGGAGCGCAGCGACGCTCCCACTGTGGGTTTGGATCCTATATAGGGATGGCCAGTGCGCTCACTGGCTGAGAGCGGTGAGGGCAACACCAAGCCAAGGGTTGCAATTCCCTTACTGGTCACGAAAAAGACAAAAATAATAAAAATAAAAATAAAAAACCTGGTTATATGCTAAAGATAACAAAGCAAAAAGAGTGAATTATTACAGAATGGAAAATTCTTCAAATGGGGCTCTTGTGAAATAAAAATTATAGAAATCGCTACATATTTTTTCTTTTAAAATACATTTAAAGAAACGAATATTTTAAAAATATAAACAATATAATCAACAACCAGGTATGCATTACCAAATTTGAAAATAAAACATTGTAGAGTTAAAGGCCTCTGGGTACCCTTCACATCACATATTGTGGTCCAACTTCACTGCCTCTACCCAGAGGCAATCCCAACCCTACTTGAGTCTATATCTCCAAGAAATATATAGACCTACATGTTTTAAAACTTATACAGATAGCCTATAAGCAAACTGCTTTCATATTTATTATTTGCTGCCATTAACAGTTTCTGAAGCAAAAGTTTGTAATATCTAATTCTGTTTCAGCTGAAATGCCCAGTTTCAATCAAGGCACACATTATTTGATGGACTCATTCACCTTTCTGTACTTAAGGATGTGGTATGGTCTAAAACAAGTTAATCATCTACTGAGACAGAACTAGCCACTTATATTTAATCAAAGGTATTGAATCCTTATAACATGATTAATGGGGCTGACTTTATTTTACCTGTTTTTACAGAATTGAGAGTTTGGCCAAGCCAACTTTGTCACAGGTTTAAAAGTCTGAAGTTAGAATGAGCTGATAATATAGGGTTAAAAATTTTTGCACATAATTTTCTAGACTTGGAAAACACACAGCAAAATGGTGAGAGAGAGTAATTCCTTCCACAATTATTTATTGCACACTAGTACCCCATAGCAAAATAATGATGGTAAGTAACTGGTCTTATTACATCAGCACAGGTAAGACGCCGACACTGAATAATAATGCCTTACATTTATGTGGTGTTTTAGGGTCTACAAAACACTTTGCCTTTCACAGGATATTTGCTTTCATAGTGATTAAGTAGAAATCCCAAACTCTGAGCCTCAGGTGTGAAAGAGAGTATACTGAAACCTATAAAACACTGACATTAAAAATGTATCTGCCATATTTACCACATTTCTGCATTACAGATCTCAAAACAAATTCAACAGCCAAATATCCAATATGTCAGGGCCTCTAATTACTGAAGGAATTTGTTGGGTAGCACAAATGAAAAATTAAACATCTAAAACATATAATTCTGCTATAAACTGACATACACAAAGCAGCATTTAGGTTAGTTAACCCTCACCTATATAATAAAGTTAAACAAGCATTGTCCTCTACATATTTTTAAATGGAAGCCAACATTATTCCAAGCAGAGCAAAATAATACATCTGTGTTGAGGGTGACAACATATTTACAAAAGCTCTCTTTGAGCATCATTGACTGTACTTACTGGATGCACAGTGTATTCAGAAACAGCCCAGCCATATGATAAAGCAAAGAGTTGGGTTTATTGACAGGTGGGGTTTGATCCCAGTTTTACTAACTGCCAACTGTGTTTTTTGTATGTCACATTACTTCTGTAAGTCTCAGTTTCCCCAAGTGTAAAATATAAATGCCCAATTCTGGGGTTTGCTGGGAGGAGTAAGTAAAATTTAAAAACTAATAGAGAATGTTTATTGAGACTTTACTATGTGCCTGGCACCGTTTTAAACGTTTTTACATGCATTAATCCATTTGGTTCTCACAACACCTCTAGGAGGCAGGATACCATTAAGATCTCCATTGTATAAATTTATAAATGAATGCTGAGGCTCAGAAAGGTTGAACTGCATAAGAGTCACACACTGGCAGGTGACAGCTCTGGGTATGAAACCATGCAGAGTCCATCCTCTTTGCCAGTATGTTCTAACTGCCCTGCATTCTCCCCCTCCCCCCATCTCATCCATCTTATCTGCCTGTGAGTTTGAAAGAATAGGGAAAAAATAAATTACAACATGAAATTATCAGGGGCCTTGGTTAATTTTTCTTTCAGTATTTTGACCTAGATGGCATCATGCAAATCAAAATTAACCAGTTAGAAATGGCAAAACTCATTGATTTGATACCTACTTAGGAGAGGGCTTGAGGGTTTAATAGGAGAGAGGAAGTTTCCCAAAGGAGACAAGCAGGTTCCGAGCCCTTCCTGCCTGAACAGCTAGGGACCAGGGAATTTGCCTCCAAATCACCAGGAGAAGGAAGGGGAGTCAGAGACATTTACATACCAGGGGGGAAAGTGCCTGGAGCCTCAACACCCCTCAAAGTTGTCTACTCCCACATGTACACTGAAACCCATCCCTGAGTGCTGCAATTGTTTTTGGTTTTCCAAACTCAGTCAAATCGAATTCATTATGAGGGCAGAAATGCAAATTGTAAGGCAACTCCACAAGATAAAACCTCCTGTATCCTGAAGATACTAATTCTTCTGGCAGTAAATACACGCATTCAGTATAAACACAGGCAGGGTACTGTTCATCATGGATGTAATCAAAAGATAAAAGTCCTTCGGAAAATTGCAGCTCTCTTAAAATTTCTTTCCAAATGAAAATAAATACATAAATAACAAAGAAAATCATTTTTCTTCTCAAGATCCAGGTTTCTTCTTTCTGTGCACACCAAATCTCTCCTAGGAGTTGGTTTGGGTTGAGTGCAGCTATATGGAGATTCCTCCTCAACCCTTTCTTATCACTCCTTTGGTAAAGCAGCTTCAGAAGACTCAAGAATGTATCAGAATCACCTGTGGTACCTGTTAAAATGCAGAGTCCTGGGTGCCACCACAGACCTACTGAACCCACATGGGGGTCAGGCAGATTTCTGTTCTATGAATACCTACTTTAGGTAATAGTGAAGTACACTGTTGATTCATAACCATGACTTACTCATTAGCATCAAGGCATACAGCAGAGGCTGAAAGTATCAGGATAGAGAGGGTCAATAGTTTTTCCTAATTAATAAGGCAGGCTTCTAAATTTTCAAGTGGTCATTTTTATAACAAATTCAAACAAAATATCCAAATGGTATAATTCATACAATCAGAGGAAAGTTTTCTCAAGAATTTAAGCTAAAAGGCAGCAATTAATAGTGAGAAAATTCATTCCTAGGTGTTTTATGTTTTGGGTGGCTATTGTAAATGGGCTTACTTCTTTGAATTCTCTTTCTCTTAGTTCATTACTGGAGAATATAAATGCAACTGATTTGGGGACACTAATTTTGTATCCTGCAACCTTACTGAAATTATTAATCAACTCTAATAGTTTTTTGATAGAATCTTTAGGTTTTGCTATATATAAGATCATGTCATCTGCAAATAGAGACGGTCTGACTTCATCTTTTCCAATCTGGATGCCCTTTATCTCTTTCTCTTGTCTAATTGCTTTGGCTAGTACTTCCAGTACTA
>NW_007730954.1:174164-174884 GCF_000696425.1 Galeopterus variegatus | reverse complement strand
TGTTTTCCTCCTACCCTGACTATAGGAGAACTACTGGGTGTAGTTGGTCCCTTAAATTCCTTTAAGACCGAATGGCCCCTGTGTCTAAGAGGAAGGAAATAGGACGACCATCTACAATAATAGTTACCCTGGGTTCACTTTTTGTGATGGTAATGGTCGGGAAGGACCCAGGGCCCCTTCAATCTTCCTCGGCCAGTCCCACCAAACGTGTCTGAGATGCCTGGGACAGCTGTGGTTTGGTTGGCCAATCTCCCCTTCGGGTGAATGGGCAATTGGAGCCCCAATGTCCCCTTCTTTGACACTTGGGGCATGGAGTGGTGGGTGGTCTGGGCAAGGGGAGCATTTGAAGCATGCCCCAGGGGGAGTTTTGGAGGCGGAGGGCCCAGAAAAGCGTCCAGGAGACGGTCTGATTATCTGGGCCAACATCTGAAAATTGGCCAGGTCAGCCTTTTGTTTTCGTCGTTCTTTTTCCTCCTCCCTATTGTGGAAAACCTTAAAGGACACTGATAAGACCTCGGTCTGTGGAGTAGTGGGGCCCTGTTCCAGTTTTTTTAATTTAGTTTTAATGTCGAGGTAGGCTTGAGCCAAAAGTATGTCATGAGGACATGGCGTCCCTCCTCTGAGGAGGGATCCAGGTTGGTGTATTGCTGGAGAGCCTGAGTTAGTCATTAGTGAAAAGGGAACATGTACCCTAACAACCCCTTCAGCACCAGCTACTTC
>NW_007730954.1:166829-173377 GCF_000696425.1 Galeopterus variegatus | reverse complement strand
AGGAGAGTAAAAGACAAGGAGGCAGAGACGGGAAAAATTCCTTCGGCCGGAGGGAGGGAAAGACACAAATATAGAGGGTGTCCCCACCTATATTCTGTCAGTCCCGGAGGTTCGGAGATGAACCGGGAGGGAGGAGGATAGAAGTCATCACTTTACCCTCCATCACCTTGGCGAGGGTGAGTGCCCGGAGGCTCGAAGGAACCCAGCACCAGGATTTTCGGGAGCCCTGGGCTCGGAGAAACAGAAATACCAGATTGAAGGAAAAAGCGAGAGAATGGGAGCTTCACCCTGAAGAGGTTGCCTCTAATTGGGCTGGGAAAGGAGGGGAATGTGGATTGCCTAATGTGACAAGAGAATACCTAGGGGTCTTCCCAGTGCCCTGAAGGCCGTGGTGGGGTGTATTCTCTGTCTTAGGGCCAGGCGTCAGAAGGATACCAGATGATTACGGTAGCCCAGCCTAAGATGGCGCCCCCAGGGAGAGACTTACGTTTAGGTGAGCCGGTTGTGGGTGCGGAGAGCCAGCGCCAGAGAAAACGGACGAGGGCGAAGTGTCAGCAGCGGGAACCACCGAGAGAGTGAAGGAGGTCCGAGAAGGAGTCCCGTCAGGTAAGGGGTGAGCTCCTCCCAGGTTTCGGCACCAATGAAAGAACGACAGGGCCCAAGCTGACAGTTCACCAGAGAAGTTCCACTTTATTCAGGGGAGAAGCATACATTTATATAGAGCCAGGTTCTGGGAGAGGGTGGTTAGTACACGGGGTGGTAGTTGATTGGCCGGGGGCGGGTAATGATTCCTGATAGGCTGCACCTTGGCACCATTGAGATTGTTAGGACCTGGAAGAGAAAAGTGCCATGTTTTAGGGAGTGCCTCCTTTGGGGTCTTCTATGGGGCCTTACAATTGTCAGTACTGAAGGTTTTATGGATATGTTTCCCAAAATCTTGTAAGGTTCTTAAATATTTGTGTCTTGATATAAATGCTATTGGTCATAATCTTGGTTTAATTATAATTTTAAAATGTTATGTCTTCAAATATTTCATGAAAAAACTTTGATAGGTACAGTTTCCCAACAAAACTTTGAGTTCATAGCTTTAAACTAAAGTTCCAAAATTTTAATAAAGAAACTGATGGGTTTGTGATATTGTTCACAAAGGTCAGAACAACAAAAGTTAATTGGAAAATTAATTTAAAAGAATTGTGGGTTTTAGGCTGGCCCGTGGCTCACTCGGTAGAGTGTGGTGCTGATAACACCAAGGCCACAGGTTCGGATCCTATATAGGGATGGCCGGTTTGCTCACTGGCTGAGCCTGGTGCTGACAACACCAAGCCAAGGGTTGAGATCCCCTTACCGGTCATCTTTAAAAAAAAAAAAGAAAAAAAAAAAGAATTGTGGGTTTTTACAATTTCCTTATTTTAAAACACTGCTGTTTCTCCTAATATTTTCCAAATGTAAGAAAACTCTCTCTCTCTTAAGCTATCTATAACTCACAACAGTTTGGTAAAATGTCATTTAAAACAGAGATTAAAATATTTGTTTTCTCCCTATTTCATCCCCCCAAAATTTAATAACTTTAAGTATCCTTATGATCATTACAGCAATGTGGCTATTTTTGTAAATTCAATGAAAATTGACTCTCTCTTTATAACAGGATATAATTTAGAACTTTGGATATTAGATAGCATGTCTCACTTCCAAGTTGCTGATCTCTCTTTTATGTTGCCTGAATTTGTCCTTGCTGCTACTTAATCCTGCTGTTCGTCTTTCCGCCCGATGTAGGACAGACAGATCTTCACCTGGGAAACAGCATTCCCAGCAGCATGGGACTAGTACAAAGAAAAGTAAAACCTTTTCAATCAAGATATTGATCATCAATGCTTTTATGAGGAATGCCTTGATCATAAAGGGGGAAATGATGTCTTCTCTACAAAAGCAGTTCTCTAAATTTTCCTGGCCTTAAGGAGGGTGTTTGTAACTTGGATGAGACATCCTGCTCTTAAACAAAAGACTCATAATTGATTAAAAATTTTACATAAGTCTAGACCCTCTGAAAGCAGTAATGTCCTGGACAGAATAACATTAACAAACTCTCTGGACTCAGAATCAACTATTATATGGAACAGAATCCCATTTCAGAGTTTCAACAATTGGTAATTACACCCAATTCACAGCACCTGGAATGATGCCACAGCAGCCACTCTGAGATGATGACATCATCAGTCCTCACCTGAAGTAAATTAAAAGGACTTGCCATGCTAAATGATACCAACTTTGCTTTAAATGCTTTTGTCTTAATTGTACAAACCTGATCTATAGCCTTTGACTTTTCTCTTAAATAAATAAAATGGGGGGAGTTGTAGAGGATTCATAAAGCAAATGTACTTCACAGGGCCTGGTTTTCCAAAGCCTTGCAGTTTCAAATATTGACCTTGCAAAGGACAGGAAATTTTCCCCAGGCTATTGAGTCTCTGTTGCAAGATAAGAATCGTAACACAGCAAGGCTGCTGGTTCAAAGACAGACAGGTTACTAATTGATATGTAAAGTTACTAAAAAGCTGCTGGAGGGAGAAAGAATGTTTGCTAAATCAAGCCTTTGTTAGTGGATCACTTAATTGTCTAACAGAACGTCATCTGACTTGTTTTTGCTGAATGTTACCAGCTTCTATTGTAAAAACTTGTTAAACTGTACTTAGCAAAACCCCACCTATGTCTCTTCCTGTAACTTCTTAGTCTGGAGAATAAATGCAGGAAGAGAACCCCAATTCATGATTAATTTCCCAAATGGAAGGATGCCTCATGCTTGAGGGTCCTGGGATATTAACCCCTTTCTAGGGCTTCTCACTGCTCAGAAGAGATAGGCTTTGAGTAATCTTTGGCAGCTCCATCACCCAGGGGGAAAGGGGTGACAAATCCTTGGGAGGCAAAGGCATCACCAAGTAGTAATAACTGCTGTGGTTGCACAACTTGAAGTAAAACTATCAATTCTGTCTGTGGTTGCTTGAAATAGACAACAGAACTATGTGTTGAGAGCTACTGCTGTTTAAACTTGAAAATATAATGTTTTAAAAAGTGCAAAGTAGAGCAACATCACCATATTTAAGGGTGGCACATAGAGGAGGAAAATCATTTAATGAAATAAATGCCAAACAAAGTCGATCTTGATATTTTGTTTTTCACTACGACATTTCCCCATCATGCTTAATGTGCAAGGGTTCTGAGAAAATTCTGTAGAGGCAGTTTGATTCATCCCAGGTAGTATGCTTTTTACCTGTGATTGCCACTGACAGTCACTAGCGGTAATAAAAGGATAGAAGTTTGGATTCTCTTTGGCATGGCTAAACTAAGTAAAACAGGTGCAGGATGAAAACGGCACTTGCCTGGGAATTGGTAGAAATATGTTCCAATCACAACTCTGTCATGTAACAGCTATGTGATCTTAAACACATCACCTAATTCCTTAGGCTTCAATTTCCTCATTTGTAAAATTAGGGTTGAACTACATGAACTCTAACATTGCTTCAAGCCCTACAAGTTTATCATTTAGTTTCATAAGAATATACTACTCCAAACAAACATCAGTATTTTATGTATAGGAATCTATTTCTTAAGAACAAACAAACCAAAAAACAAATAAATTTACTTTTACAAGTAAAGCATGCAATCACACACAAAACAATAAGGAAAAGAAGAAAGTCTATATGCAAAGAGTCTAATTTATAACTTACTCAGCAATAAAGTTCAGTCTCTAACCATTCTTACTAACTATAGGCTGCCTCAGGGCATTTTCACAGCTTTCACCAGTCTGTCTTAGTTTAGTTTAAGCTGTTAAGTCAATAGATTTCAAGTGCTAAATGCTAGATTAATAGGTCCTAACTAAGTGTTCCAATATCTTGGTGAGTACTTGTGCCCCTAGCCTAATCGTCTCCAGTAATCAGCCTTTGCATAGTTCCCAAATCTCAGCCCCTTTCTCCAATTCCCATTATTTTTCTCTCCTTGAATCCAAGTTTCTGAGCTGTCTTTTATGCTAGAGGCATATGATGTCATTGTGTCTACCCCCAACTGTTCTTAATTTTCTCTCAGCTCAGCTCTCTTGAAGCACTCTCAGCAGGCCCAAAGACACAGCCCTCCCTGCTAGGGTACAGATGAAAAGCTGAGGTGGAGGGGGGAAAGGGGGCAGTTCACCAACCCATAATGACTAATCCTAGCAAAATAAAGGGCAGGGCCCTTTTAATAAACAGAGCACTCCAGGAGGAGGGTGGAGCCAACTAAATAAGCCCCAGGCTCTGATGAGACAAGTGTGCTCTTGGAAGCTGTCATAGCAACAGGAGTTTGCTATCCAAGATGTGGACTATCTCTACCTAAGGTAGTTCTCTAAGACCAGAGCACCACCCTCAGAGGCTGTCTTTGATTCTCAGTGTCTAAACACCTGGCTCTAATTACCCACAACACCAGCCCCCTGCTTCCAACCAAAGGCTGGCCTTCCTTGTCTAGAAGAGAGTTAAAATGGATTGTGGGGAACTCTAGTCAAATTTAGCTCTCTCCTCCACAGAGGCCCTGATACACCAGTTCACATGACTCATAATTCTTATTGAGTTCATATTCTGACATCCAGAAATGGTGCTTGAAAAATGATGTAATGATGCTTTATGAAAAAAATATTTCTTTTTGTTATTATCTTTTTACATTCTATGATATTGTTGAGCAGTTGGGAGGGAGGAGGAAAGAGGAAAGGGTAAGGAGATGGGAATGGAAGAAAGAGGGAGGAGGAGGGGCAGGATTGAGAACTGTGGCACCCCCCTCATTCACACAGGGGACACAAGGGGGCTTCCAGCAGTGGCTTGGTCATAGCTGGGCTGGGTGCATATTTCACAGGGGTGTGGCAAAAGCCCCTGCCTCCTACTGCCTTGGCTGGGGAGAGCCCAGAGCACTTCCTGAGGTGGCTCGGTGGTCATTGCTGTGCTGGTTGCATGTGTCAGGGAGGCGTGGCTGAGGCCCTCGGCCTCCCACCACCCTGGCTCAGGAGAGCCTGGGGTGCTTCCTGCAGCAGCTTGGCGGTCATTGCTGGGCTGGTTGTGCGTGTTGGGGGTGCGTGGCTGAGGTCTTCAGCTTCCACCCTCAGGACTGGTTGCAGGTGTCAGGGGGTATAGCTGAGGTCTCTGGCCTTCCCCCTTTCTAGGTGTTATAGGTGTTCTTTGGTGAAATAAGTTACTAGTTAATATCAAGCTTTGTCTCTGATTGTGGGTACTTTTTTCTTTCAGTTCTGTGTTGGATTATTTGCTGTTACCACCACGTAAACTCTGTGCTGGAACTAATTTGTTGTCCTTTGCTTTTTTCTAAAATGGGGGAACTTCCTGTAGGGACCAGTACTTGAGCTCTGTGAGCTAAACTGCTGTTTTGCTGCTGATTCCCTAGGGAAGGCTTTTCGTGCAGCTCGAGTTTTAATGGTGGACTTTACAGGTACTTCCAGTCTCGTGAGATCGGGTACACCTGGGTTGTATAGAAATTCTGGTCTTTTCATCAAACTGCACCCCATGCAATTCTACATTCCTGACCAGTTTCTGAGTGGTCTTACACTGATTGTGGAGCAAATCAGCTGTCATTGCTGTGCCCCCATGTTCCCCTGGTGGGCCTGTCTCCCCAACCACCCATGCTCCAAGCACTTCCCATGGGACAGGCCATGCTCCCGTCCCTTGCAATGACTCACCAGTCTCTGAGCGACTCCTTTTATTCAGTTGCTCTAGCTCCTCACTCCTATGTGGTTCCACAGGAACCGTATTAGTGGTCTTGCTGTCCTGGGGGCCACCAGGGCCCTCTTCTCCCCTGCTGTCTTCAAGCAACTTCATCCGAAGGGCACAGCTGTGGCTTTTGCTAGCTCCTGCTCCATGCACTCAGCAGCTCCAGCCTGGAAGCAGCCAGGTTTTGAAACAGTGAGAGCGTTTTTATCTTTCTCTCATCATGGCTTCTCCTACCTTCGTGTACTCTTTAGGTGTCTCCTCCTCTTCCCCTGAGGTCTATAGGCCCCGGCTTGGCTGTTATTGCTTTTTTATAGTTGTAACTTGGTTGATTTGTGGGAGAGAGTGATGCTGGGGACCGTCTATTCTGCCATCTTGGCTGGAAGTCAAAAATATTAATTTCTGAGGTGGAAATCCTTACTGTAAAATGGCACCTGACTACACAGATAGGATCGAGCCCATGTGCTGTTAACCTTGGAATGAGTTATCCAATGAGATAGTGGTAGAAACTTTTTATTTTATTTTATTTTTGCCTCAACCTATTTAGGCCACCAACCAGTTGAGAATAAACCCCTTCAGAGCAGGGCAATTTTGATGGAGTAAGGGCAAAATAGGGAGTTGGAGAGTCCAGTGAAAACCGATGAGGCAGAAGCAAATGGATGAGCTAACAGTGGTTTTCAGCTCAGTCTACACATTTGAATCCCCCACAGGGCTTTTCTTTTTAAAATTTATTTTGAGGGCCGGCCCGGTGGCGCACTGGATAGTGCGCCGCTTGGGAAGCGCGGCGGCGCTCCCGCCCGAGGGTTCGGATCCCACATACGG
>NW_007730954.1:87625-166603 GCF_000696425.1 Galeopterus variegatus | reverse complement strand
GGTTCCTGCTCACTGGCTGAGCGAGGCGCGGGAGCAACACTGAGGGTTGCAATCCCGTTGCCGGTCCCTGGTCCGGTACGGGGGCAACACCGAGGGTTGCGATCCGTTGCCGGACACGGAAAAAGACAAAAGACAAAAAAAAAAAAAAATTATTTTGAAATTTAAAAATTACAGAAGAGTTGCAAAAACAGCAGACAACTACCACACATACTTCATCCAGCATTTTCCATTTCAACATATTACACAACCATAATAGAGTTATCAAAACTAAGAAATGAACCTCGGTACAATACCATGCATTTCAACAGTTTTTCCACTAATGTCCATTCTCTGTTCAGGGTCAAATTTGGGATACAACATTGCATTTCATTGTCATATGTCCTTAGTCTCTTCTAATCTATAACAGTTCACATTCCTTTCATGTCTTTCAAGATTTTGACACTTTGAAGAGCACTGATCAGTTATTTTGTATAATATTCCTCATCAGCTATTCTACTAATGTCCTTTTTCTGTTCCAGGATTAAATCCAGAATACTATGTTGCATTTAGTAACCATATTTTCTTAGTTGCCTCCAATCTACGGCAATTTATCAATGTTTCTTTGTTTTTTATGAACTTGACAATTTTAAAGATTAATGGGCAAATACTTTGTAGAATGTCACCCAATTTAGATTTGTCTGATATACTGTCATGATTAGATTGGGATTATATATTTTTGGGAAGGATAGCACAGAGGTGAAGTACCTTCCTTATCACACAGTATAAGGAGTTTAAGATATGAACACAACATACTAGTCTCTTTTCACTCAGCATAATTCTGTGGAGATCCATCCATGTTGCTGAATGTATGAATAGTTCCTTCCTTTTATTGCTGAGTAGTATTCCATGGTATAAATGTACCATAGTTTGATTAATCATTCACCAATTGAGGGACATCTGGACTGTTTCTGATTTTTGGTTATTGCAAATAGTTCTGCTATGAACATTCATGTACATCTGTACAGACATTAAGTTTTTATTTCTCTGGGATACATGCCAAGGAATGTGATTGCTGAGTAGTATGGTAAGTGTATGCTTAGTTTTCTAAGAAACCACTAAGCCACTTTCCAAAGTGGCCATACTATTACCCACCAGCACTATGTGAGATATGCAGTTTCTCCACATTCTCACGAGTATTTGCATTTCTGTGATGGCTAGTGATGTTAAACATCTTTTCACGTGCCTATTTGCCATCTGTATATCCTCTTCAGTGAAATGTCTGTTGCTTTTTTTTTTTTTTTTGGGGGGGGGTTGTTTTTGTTGCCTATTTTCTAATTGGATTATCTTTTGTTCTATTGAGTTTTGAGAGTTCTTCATATATACTTTACTGGATATGATATGCAAATATTTTCTTCCAGTTTATAGCTTGTATTTTCATCTTTAATAGGCTCTTTCACAGAGCAAGTTTTTAACTTTGATGAGTTTTAATTTATCATTTTTTTTACTTTTCTGGATCAAGCTTTTGGTATCAAATCTAACAAATCCTTGCCTCGCTTTAAATCTGGAAGATTTTCTCCTGTTTGTTTTCTGTAAGATTTTTACCTGTATGTTTTACAAACTTACATGACCCATTTTCAGTTAACATCTGCATAAGATGTGAGTTTAGGTCAAGGTTTGTTTGCTTGTTTTTGCCTAAGAATGTCCAATTGTTCCAACACAACACCATTTGTTGAAAAGTTTATCCTCCTTTCATTGAATTGCTTTTGCATCTTTGATAAAAATCAGTTGGACACAACTGTGTGAAAGTACGTCTAGGTTGTTTATTCTGTTCCAATAATCTGTGTCTATTCCTCTGCCAGTAACAAATGACCTTGAATACTGTAGCTATATAATTAGACTTAATGTTATTTAGAGTGATTTCTCCAACTTTATTACTCTTTTTCAAAATTGTTTTTAGAGTGTCATATTTTCTTGTTTTTTCATATTTCTGATATACCTACATTAATACCTGGGCATCTGGTAGAGTAGTTGCTTCTTCTAATACTCTAGAGTTGCTTTGGGGGGAAAGATTCCCTCCTGTTGATGTGTTCTATAACGACCACTGGGTAGGCTCCTTTAGTTTTAGTTCTAAGTAGATCCAGTCTTGTAGTCTCTGTGTGATTGATTTGACTGTAATCAACATTGGAGTTGTCTGTAAGTGCCTCTGTGGTCTAGGCACTATGGCATTCAGTAGTTCTTTGCTGAAGTAAGTGATATTGGGTTGGGCTGTCGGGCTTGTTGGCAAAATCTTGAGCTATTGGGAGAAGTACCTGGGTGCCCTGTCACTTCTTGGCTGAAGTGGGTGACCCTGGGTGGACTTGTTGGCAACCTGGCCAGAGTCCCATGACCCTGATAGTTACACTGGGGTGATCTGAAGCTCTTCAGCTTAAATGGATGGCCCTGGATGGGATTTCTGGGGGTCAAGGTTAGGACCGTAGGCTTTGAGGGATACCACAGCAATATGAGGAATCATTAGAGATTATTATAAAAATATGAAAACCTAGAGGAAATGGATAAATTTCTGGACACATACAAACTACCAAGACTGAACCAAGAAGAAATAGAGAACCTGAACAACCTACGGAATGGGAGAAAATATTTGCAAACTATACAACCAACAAGGGATTAATATCCAGAATACATAAGGAAGTTGAGCAACTATACAGTAAAAAACCCCAAATAATCCAATTAAAAAATGGGCAAAAGAGATGAACAGACATTTTTCAAAGTAAGACATACAAATGGCTAACAGGTATATGAAAAAATGCTCAGCATCACTAATCATTAGGAATCAAAACCACATTGAGATATCATCTCACCCCAGTTAGACTGGCCATTATTAAAAACACCGAGAATAAAAAATACTGGCAAGGATGTGGGGAAAGGGGAAGTCTTCTACACTGTGGGTGGGACTGTAAATTAGCACAGCCATTATGGAAAACAGTACGGAGGTTTCTCAGACAACTACAGATAGAACTACGAGTAATCCCACTATTGGGTATACATCCAAAGTAATGGAAATCAACAAGTTGAAGGGATATCTGCACTCCCATGTTTTTGTGGCTCTATTTACAATAGCCAAAACTTGGAACCAAGCTTCAATCGATGATTAAAGAAAATATGGTATATATACACAATTGAATACTACTCAGTCATAAAAAAAGAATGAAATTCTGCCATTCTCAGCATCATGTTGAATGGATACCTGCACTCCCATGTTTACCACAGCTCTATTTACAACAGCTAAGATATGGAACCAACCTAAACGTCCATCGATAGATGACTGGATAAGGAAAATGCAGTATATATACACCATGTAAGACTATTCCACCACAAAAAATAATGAAATTCTACCATCTAAAACAACATGAATGGGCTTGGAGAAACTTATGTTGAGTGAAATAAGCAAAGCACAGAGGGAAAAATACTGCTTATCCTCACTCATAAGTGGGAGCTAAGAGAGAAAAAAGAAAGGAAAGAAAGACCACAGTGGTGCTTTGGACTTGCAAAGGGAGACAGCATATCTAGGGACACAAAGTGTAGTGGGGGAAAGGGGGAAGGGAAGAGAAGTCAGGGATTAATTGAGTGGGGGACACAGGGCACAACTGCAATTTGTGGTAATGAGCATGCTTCCAGTATTGATCTGGCCATTAGATCTTCAGCAATAGTGGTGATGGTCAGTTTTGTACTGCATGAATATTCATAACCAACCAACAAAGAAAAAAAAACATGCAAACAATAAGAAAGTGGGGTGAATTGCTGAGTCCTGAAAATTAGAAAAAAATACCACCAGAATTATATATCCAGGGAAATTATCTTTTAAAAGTGAAAGCAAAGCAAAGTCTTCTTCAGGAAACAAAAACTAAGGGAAATAAAAACAGACTCACCCCACAAGAAATGTTAAAAGAAGTTCTTCAGGGTGAAAAGAAAATGATAGAGGTCAGAAACTCAGCTCTACATAAATAAAGGAAGAGCATCAGAGAAGAAATAAGTAAAGGTAAAATAAAATATTTTATTTTTCTAATTTTTAACTGATCTAAAAATAAATGTTTAAGGTAACAATAGCAACAATGTATTGATTAATTATAGCCTATGGGCAAGTGAAATAAATGACAGCAATGTCACAAGGGATGGGAGGGAGGATTTGATAATACTCTGTTATAAAGCACCTGCACTACATGTAAAGTGGCATAGTATTATTTGAAGTTAGACTCCTGGTTAAAAATGTATATTGTAAACTCTAGGGCAACCACTAAAAATCTTAAAAGAAGTACAATTGATAATCTTAGAGAGGAGATAAAATAAAATCACATAAAATCTCAATTAAAAACAGAGAAGGCAGAATAAGAATGGGGGTATGGAAACAAAAAACAAAAAAACAATTACAAATATGGTATATATTAATCCAACTATACCAATAATCACTTTACATTTGAATGGCCTAAATGCAGCAATTAAAATAGAGATTGCCAGAGCAGATACAAATAAAACAAGACCCAACTATATCTTTTCTCCAAGAAATTTACATTAAATTTAAAGACATATAGTTTAAAAGTAAAGAGATGGAGAAAAATATACCAAGCTAACATAAAATAAAAATATCTGGAGTACATATATTAATTTCAGAGAAAACAGAATTTAGAACACGAAAGGTATCTGGAATAAAGAGGGGCATCACATAAATTTTAGAATAAGCTTATCTATCTCAACAAAAACCCTTAAAAAACCTTGCTGAGATTTTGATAAAAATTACATTAAACTTATAGATCAATTTGAGGCATAACTGACATCTTTACCATGTTGTGTCTTCCAATCCATGAACACAGAATGTCTTTCCATTAACTTTAGGTTTTCTTTAATTTATTTCATCAGCATTTAGTAATGTTCAGCATACACATCCTGTACATGTTGCTACATGTTTTGGTAAGTTTATATCCAAATATTTCTTTTTTTTGTAGCAATTGTAAATAGTATTGCATTTTTAATTTGGGTTTTGAAATGTTCATTGTAAGTGCAGGAAATGCAGTTGATTTTGGTGTGTTGATCTTGTATAGTACAACCTTACTAAACTCACTTATTAGTTCTGGAAGTTTTACTGTATATTTGTTGGGGTTTTCTACATAGACAATCATATTACCTCCAAATTGGGAGAGCTATATTTCTTTCTTTCCAATTTATATGCCTGTTATTTCTTTTTCTTGCTTTATTGCAGTGGCAAGAACTTCTAGTACTATGTTGAATGAGAGTGATAAGAGCAGACATCCTTGCTTTGCTCCTGATCTTAGAGGATCTTTCTTCTTTTCTACTTTAGCTGCTTTAGCTGTGCTCCACAAATTTTGATAGGTTGTATTCTCATTTTCCCTCTGTTCAATGTATTTTTGGCCCCCTGGATTAATGAGAAGTGTGTTGCTTAGTTTTTAGGTGTTTGGATATTTTCCTGTTATTGTTCTGTTGATTTCAATTAATTCCAATTTGTTATTTTATGGCCCAGTATATTGCTTATCTTGGTATATTCTTCATGGGTGCTTGAAGAAATGCATATACTACAGTTGTTGGGTGGAAGTTTTTTATAAATATTAATTAGATCCTGTTGGTTTATGGTGCTGCTGAGTTCTATATTTTTGCTGATTTTCTCATTGTTCTATCAGTCATTGAGAGTGGGGTTTGAAGACTCCAACTATAATTGTGGATTTGTCTATTTTTCTTTTTAAATATATCAGTTTTTATATCACATTTTGCATCTCTGTTGTTTGGTACATACACATTTAAGATTGCTATCTTCTTAGTAGACTGACCATTTAATCATTATGTTCTGTCCCCCTCTAACCTTTGTAATTTTCTTTATTCTGAAGTCCACTTTATCCAATATTAATGCAGCCAGTCCTACTTTCTTTTGAAAAATGTTTGTATGGTATATATATTTTCATCCTTTTACTTTCAACCTAGCTTCTTTCCTGTGGGATCATACTCTGACTTTGTCGCTTAACCAAAGACCACTGCTCATCTCAAGACTACCTGCTTTAGAGGACTCTTCTTCTAGATGTTCTCTTTCTAGACTTTACCTTCCTTCAGCTCTTTGGGCTTGGTTGTAGGGGGTAGGGTTAACAGCTCCTTTATACTAGCCACAGGGTACTTCACTATTTCTGTGGTTTCCCTAAACACTGCTTATGCCTTGTAAATAATCCCTTTACTAAACCCTTCTCAAACTATCCTATTTGAATGTGACATCTGTTTCCTTTTAGGACCCTGACTAATACACAGCCTTACTCCCTTCAACTTTAAAATGGAGATAGTGGGCTGAGCCCGTGGCGCACTCGGGAGAGTGCGGTGCTGGGAGCGCAGCAGCGCTTTTCGGATCCTATATAGGGATGACCGGTGCACTCACAGCGCTCACTGGATGAGCGCGGTGTGGCCAGTCTCAAAAAAAAAAAAAAAAAGACAAAAATAATCATAATAAAAAATAAAATAAAATAAAATGGAGATAGCAACACTGATATCACATGATTACTGTCAGAATGTAAATGAGATAAGTGATGTGAAAGTATCTAGTACAATGTCTGGCACAAAACAGACTCTGAATTTGCTCCCTTCTCACTTTACCTTCCTCCTTAAAAGCTGTCTTGATTTTTGAGTTTGAGTCTTGGCATTGCAACTTATGAGGTAAATAATTTTCAACAAGTTGTTTCACCTCTCTGAACCTTAGTTTCCACATTTGTGAAATAGAATTCATCTAACAAATTCATCCTACCAATATTAGCTAAACATCTGCTATGTACTAGGAGCTGTTCTGAGTACTGAGTTAAGACTACCTGTCTTGCCTACTTCACAGAGTTACTGTAAAGATCAAAAAGGCAATGAGTCTTCAAACACCACGAACTACCAAAACTCACCCAAGATGAAACAGATAACTTGAACAGTTCTGTAATCATTTTTTAAAAATTGAATTGTAGTTGAAACTATGACTGATGTAGAAAAAGAATTTCATGAAAGTCAACATCCATTAATAATTTTTTTAAAATCTCAGCAAACTAGGAATAGAAGTAAATTTACTCAACCTGATAAAGAGCATCTCAGAAAAATCTACATATAACATTATACTTAATGGTAAATGCTTTCTAAATGCTTTCTGTCTAAAACTGGTAAAAATGCAAGACATCTCTTCTCACCAACTATGCACCATTATACTGGAAGTCTTAGCCAATGCAATAAGGCAAAAATAAATATATTAAAAGGCATAGATTTTGGAAAGAAAGCTCTATTTGTAGACAACATGATTCTCTACATAGAAAATCTCAAGGAATCTACCAAAATAAATAAATAAATGAATAAAGAAAACCTCCTTAAAAAAATAAGTGAGTGCCATTAAAGTAGTAGAATACATGGTCGACACACAAAAATCAAGCATATTATATGTCTATATACTACCAATGTACTATTGGAAACCAAAATTTAAATATATATGTATACACAAACACACACACCATTTATAATAGCTCAGAACAGAATTATTTAGCTATAAATATAACAAAATATGTACTGGCTCAATCTTGAAAACCATAGAACACTGAAGAAAAAAAGTCAAAGATCCAAATAGAGAGATATACCATGTTCATAGATTGAAAACATAATAAAGAGGTCAATTCTTTCCAAACTGATCTACAAATTTAACACAATTCCAATCAATATCCCAACAGAAATTTATTATTTACAGATATGTGGAATGTAAAATTTATATGAAAAGCAAAGGAACTAAAAGAGCTAAAACAATTTTTAAAAAGAATAAAGTTGAAGGGATAACATTATTTGATTTTAAGATTTACTGTAATCTACATTAATCAAGACAGTGTGGTGTTGGCAAAGGGAAGGACACATAGATTAATAAAACAGAACAGAGTCTAGAAATGTATTCATAAATATGGCCAATTGATTTTTGACAAAAATGCAAAAGCAATTCAATAGAGAAATTACAGTCTTTTCAAAGAATGGTGCTGAAACCATTGCACACTTGTATAAAAAAAAAGTAACCTCAACCTAAACCTCACACCTTATACAAAAATTAACTCAAGGTGGATCATAGATCTAAATGTAAAACATAAATCTATAAAACTATTAGAAAAAAAAAACAAGAGGAAATCTTCATGCCCTTAGATATGACACCAAAAGAATGATCTATTCTATCAAAAAGAAGTTGATAAATTGGACTTTATCAAAATTTAAAAGTTTTTGCTTTGAGAATGACACTGTTAAGAGAATGAAAAGACAAGCTACAGACTGAACAAAAATACTTTCAAACCACATATCTGACAAAGGACTTGTATATAGAATATATAAGGAACTCTCAAAAGTAAGAAAAAATCTAGTTAGAAAATGGGGGAAATACATAAACAGACATTTAAACAAAGAAGATGTATGGGCGGCAAATAAGCACATGAAAATATCTTCAACATCATTGCTATTAGGGAAATGCAAATTAAAACCACAATCAGATAGCACTGCATAGCTGAGTAGTTGCAACAGAGATCTTATGGCCCTCAAATCCTAAAATATTTATCTTCTAGCTCTTTACAGAAGCACTGAAATATGCACTTATCCATACTGTGCTGAACCAACCTGGTAGGCTACAAAGAATAGCCGGATCTACATTTATGTATGCCTGTCACATCTGATCAGAACTCTTATCAGTACTGTACAGTACAGGAATCACAGTGCATTAGAGCCCAGGTTGTTCCCTCAGCCTAGACACCCTGTTTCCCCTACTTATGTTACCACATAAAAACCTCTTAACTCTTTCAGACTTAGCTCAAGTATCATCCCTTCCTCAAGTCTCTCCTGACCACTCACTCCCACTCCAGGCTGGGAAAGGAACCTTCTTTTTATTCCTATAATACCCAATGCATAATTTTGTCACTTTTTAAAATAGTGTTTGCTGTGGTCTCAATGTTTTTGTCCCCCTGAATTCATATGTTGAACCCTAATCCCCAAAGCAATAGTATTGGCAGGGGTGGGGTGGGGGGTGCGGGGGTTGGAGTTAAGTAGGTTATAAGGGCAGAGACTTCATGAATGGGATTAGCGCTCTTATAAAAGGGGCCTGAGGGAGCTCGTTAGCCTCCTGCCCCTTCTGCCATGTGAGGACACCGCAAGAAGTTACCATCTATGAAGCAGAGAGCCTTACAAGACACCAAATCTGTTGGCACCTTGATCTTGAATTTTCCAGCCTCCAGAACTATAAGTAATATATTTCTATTATTTATAAATCACCTGGTCTAAGGTATTTTGCTATAGCAGCTCAAATGAATTAAGACAGTGACTTATAATTAATTACCTGTTTGCTTGTTCCTCTCCCCAACTACAGTATAAGCTCTTTAAGAGAGTAAGTATTATATTCATCTTTATAACACCAGTACCCAGCATGGTGATGGGTATATTTCATAGGTGCTTACTGAATGAATGGATAGATAGGTAATAGATAGCTAGACAGAGAAATTGAGATAGAGAGGGTAAGTCCTTTTCCTAAAGTCACAAAACACGTTCTAGCCAAATTAGGACATTCTCTAACAGCAACTCATCATTTCTCCACTGTCGTGGTCCTCTGATATACTCTCTCACCCCAACCCAGGTTTGTTTGTATGTGTGTGTGTACGTGTGAGAGCCTGCTTCTTTATGACGCTGTGACAAAGAAGGAGTTATTTTATCAGCTGCAGCCCACAAAGAAAGACACCTAAGCTAGAGCCCAATTATCTTCACTTGACTCAGACCCTCACTGGGATTGTGCATGGCAGCCCCATTGTTAGGGTTGCACACTGATCCTGGATTATAACCATTTAGCCCCAACAAGATCATTCAGATTCAATCTGTCCTCACTGAATATGCTCTGTGCCAGATCTTTGTGTTGGATATTTTCATATCTAACGTCTCACTGAATTCTTGTATCAATGCTTGGAGGTAGGTAGTGTTTATTATCCCCATTTTAGGATGTGAAAACTGAGGCACCACTGGTAAGCAGAGAACATATAATCAGCTCGATGGGAAACTGGATAGTAAGGCACTTCAATCAAAATTGCACCATTGTGATTTCCCATTATGAAGCCATGTTATGAGTCAGGGAGTTATCAAGGATTTTCAAAAAGAAGAAAAGTTTTTACTGGAATAAGTAGCACTTTAGGTAGGTAAAACTTGTTCATATGAGTTGAGCCTGAATTAGGCACATTTGCCCAAGTTATTCGCTTCAATGCCTGAAGATACAAAAGGAGAGACATCAGATGATTAAAGAAAAGACTTTCTAGTTGACCAGGGGCCTCCATATTTCAACATATGGATGGGGGAGCTTATGGAGTCTTTGTCTGCAAGAGAAGAGATATTCCCAAGAATTTCTTTCAAATTAAGAAATAAGAAAAAGTGGGAGGAAGCAAAATAGAGAAGTGAAGGAAAGAAAAGACACCCCAAAATGCCATGTCTTCTGCCTTAGTATGGTCAGTTCAACATGGTATCATGTCTTCCCTCTTGCCTCCTATCTAATTTCATTCTTTAGATCACAGATAAAGTATTTAGCTTCATTACATTCATTAAGACATAATCATTAGTGTGAATCACAGGGTCAAAAAGTCCATGTGCCTTAGGATTTCCAAGGGAAATCAGGTGTCAAGGGAAATCCAACCTGACCAGGTTTTTTCTTTGTCAGCCTCATAATATAAATAGTGATCAGATGATGGATAATTTGTCTACTCAGGATCATCAACTCTATTGCACCTTTTAAACACCTGTCAAACTTGGTATGGATAAATGGAAATACTGTTTTCAATTTTAAGTAAACCTTATGGCATAAATCATCCAACCTCAGACAGCATTCTAGTGACCAGAGGCCAGCCAAAATGCTCTGTGCAAGTATAAAGGCCCTTGTGATAAGGATAATTTGAACCTTATCTCGCTCACTGTAAAGGTTTTTATTTGACAGGAGTAAATTTAATACAGTCCATTCAAAACAGGCTCTTTACAACTCATTGGGGCTTTAAGAAAGGCAGAAAACTTTAAACAGGTACACTTTATTCTAAAACCCTTTGTGAGATACCTGTACGCATACAAGAATGACAATCAATAGCAAGAATAAAGGTTTCATCTCACTTCCACAGTATATTTTCCTTAATATGCCTCCAATCAGCAGTGCTCTATCTCTGGAATTCCAAGCTCAACTTGTATCTAAGCACTGCCAAATGAAAGGGAGATAATAAAATTACTAGTGTGTCACAAGGTGATTAAATTTACATAATGACTCTAGATTTGATTAAATGCCAGATCTGCCTCCAAAAAAATTACCTGTAGAGGCATTAAATCTTACAGCCACACACACTTCACTGCATTTACGTTTTATCCACAGAAGCTCCCTGTTTATCTTAGTGGAGATTACTGCCATCCCTCCACAGGAACACAGCATGCAGGTAATGCCTGGAAGCTTATTCAGAAGAGTGGCAGGGGCTCATGCAGCTGATTTGCAGAACAAATATCAGAAAAAATGTGAAAGAAACAGTCATTGTGTTCATCCAGAGAACAGACTATACCACAGACTCAGATGCAGACTTTCCTACTCTACCAAAATGAAATGGCTTCTTAATATGCCATCCAAATACTTTCCCCTGAAACCCAAACCTTCCTTCCCGCTAACAAATTCTAAGGAGCTCACCACAGGCTCATCCTTCCAGGAGTACACTGGTGAGAAGGGAGACCATGGTGTGTCGGATTTGGAATCCATTCCCATCAAGTTGGTTGGTAACTCATGCATGTTCTCCTATCCTAAATATCATCCCAGACTGAGATTGTATAGTGGGGTATTTTCTCATTGCTTGGTTGCTGTGTGGCCCTGGATGGCAATCTTTGGAATAAAAACATTCACACAAACAAGTCAAAAGCCTATGCATTATAGTGATGACATGCTGCAAAGCAGAAAGCACAGTGATACAGCTTCCAGAGTACCCATCATACCTATTGAGAAAGATTATACCACAAGAGCTCTTATACACCATTTGCCTGTAGACCAAGCCTTTGGAAATGGGCTGGTACCAGCTCGGAAAGGAAAAAAAGTCTTGCCACTTTCCAGTAAACTGTCAAGAATAGGAACTGTAGCATCAGCACGTTGTTCACTGGGTCTAAACTGCTTCAGTCAGAGAAAATTGATAACTTCTCTACCATGACTGATGTAAACTGGTCACTCCACACATTCCTAGCTTCAGTAACAGGTGGAGTCTTGGCTGGGAAATTATAGAAGCCTAAACCCCACCAAAACTCTTGGTGTTGTTCAGTGTTCTATTCATCTATCCTTTTCAATGCATCCTACTATTTGCTGTTAAATGTGCATCAATCTCTTGCCAGTCATTTGCAAAAATTTAGAGGTAGCACTGCATTCGGTGAAGGTTTAAGACTCAAGCCTCAGGTCAGTGCACTATTGGTAAGCTGTAAAGAATTAACCACAATTCTGGGAGGCAGGATGTCTCAGCAACCTGAAATAGTACTCTAACATATGTCCGATCAACAGTACTTACAAAATAACCTTTTAGAAAGTGTCATTACTAGGTTATTTTTCAAGTGTGCAATAATTTGAATATAAAAAGACCAAATTTCCAGTCGCCAGCACAAAGTGAGGACTATAAACTAGTGGATTAACATTTTCTAGGCATCTGTTATGGCACTTAAAAATATGTGTGAGTGCAATAAATGAATAGTTTTAAAGGACACAGGATGTCTTTTAGTATTTCAAATTTTTTTTATGATTTGTTAATTTTTGTAATAATCATTTGGAAGGCTAAAACTGAAATTTGTTTCCCTGCAAAATGCTTTTCTTTATCACAGTGGTTATTATGGAAGAGTAGCTGTGAGTCATGAAAATGCCTTGTTCCATTTTTCTTTTAAAAAATTCCCCAGGGAACTCAGGGAATTAAACTCATAAATTTAATTTCAATATCTGGTAAGCTGTGAGGACAATTATTAAGGTAGTCATTTATGACTACATAGAGGAAATCCGAGTGATAAAGAGTAGTCAATACGAACTCGTCAAACACAAATCATGCCAAACGAACCTAATTCCTGTTCATGATAGGATGACAAGCTGAATGTTGAAAGAGGATGGAGCAAAGTTAACATATCTTAGAGAGAGAAGCATCTGATATAATTTAATCTGACATTCTTATAGGAATACAGGAGAAAAACAATAAATAGAGCTAGTAAAGAGAAACTCGATGGAACAGCTACAACTGGTTTGGTGTAAGCTCAAAGTGAGTGAAACAGGTGACAGAGGAGGATAAATTTCAGATGCAACACCACCCAGATCATGAATAACCACTCTTGGGTTATATCAACATAGACTGTAATCTTAGTCAATGATTATACAGAGGATGGGTAGTTACATACACTATTGGGGAGAGGAATAAATTAAATGCATTATTGATATATCGGAGACATTTAAATCAACCTCATGTGGTGTGTTTTTTAAAGTCAAGTATTTCTTACACAGAGAATCTTCACCAAATGAATACACATGTAACTGGAAGGAATCTGTCTGCACAAAACACCATTGAGAAAGAATCAGGGGCTATGACGATAGGAAACAGACTCCTTTATTATTTTGGTTTGTGGGTCGGTTAGTATCCAAGACTCCCCGTAGTCTACAGAACAAGTCCAAACTCTTAGCCTAGTAATCAAGGCTCTTCACAAACTGGGTTAAATTCACCTCTCCAGTCGTATTTAGTACTGCTCTCCTCCCTACCAACTGCAATTCCCTGGGCTTGCACACCTGTAGAGTGTGTGGTTTCTCAGCTTAAAATACCTTTCACCTCAATGTCTTCCCGTAATCATCTCATCAATCCTTTAAGACTAAACTCAAAAGCTCCTTCTTTCAAGAAGCATTTTTCCAGATTCCCTAATTAGAATTAATTTTTCATTCCTTCAATACTCGCATAGCATCTTGTTTAAACTTCTGTATGATCTTTATTATTGTTTTCTTTGTATGGGAATTAACAATGTACAAGTCAATTTCCTATTAGAGTGTGAACTCCTGAAGGGTTAGAGCCATGTCTTATTCATTCTTTATTTCTTTCACAGCAGGCATTCAACAAATATTCATTGAACTGAATTAGAATGGAACAGGACATTTATTATTGGGGATGCCCCACAACTGCTATTGGTTTGGCCTTTCCCTTTCCAGATTTTCAGGCTTATTTTCCAATGCTGAAAATAAAATAAAATAGAATAAAATGAAAAGCCTAAAAACAAACACTCTTGCAACCATTCAATTTCAACCAGACAATGAAGAAATAAAGGACATTTACCTGACATCTGGTATGACCTTCCTTTTGGACACCACTTTAAAATGTCCAATTCAGTGACTGGGCCATGATCACATACTGATTCTGAATCCCCAAAGCATAGAGACAAGGTAGCTGAAGAACCAGGATCAAAGGCCATCAAGAAGACACAGATAAAAATTTTCTCCTAGTTACCACGTACCTTCACTTAGATGCCTCTTTCAGACCAATTTAAATTCAAAGAGGCAACACCTAGGGTGGGCAGCATTGATGGGGAAACTGGAGAACTCTGATCAGGAAAATAAAACAAAAAACCTTTTTCCCTCTTGTGTACTGGTGTTTTAGGTCACAATAGGGGTGCAGGCCTGTATCTCAGTTGGAGCATAAAGATATTAAACAAAAACGCCAAAATAGCTGCTGATTCTGCCTGAGGTATACATCATGGCATTACACAGGAAACACTGTAGGCTTCGTAATGTGGGAATCCCTTTTCAGATTGAATTATAAGCAGGAAGTGCTGCTTCTGGACTAAGATCCTTCCCATGGTTTAGCTTGTAAGAAAATGCTATTCCAGCAGGAGAGGACTCAGCCCTATCCTCTAGCATGGAGGTTTGTCAGGGAGTGGCTTGCCACTGGAGAATCACAGGCTCACAGAAAATCTAGAGCTATTATTCTAGAGCTAGCATGATTGGCTAGCCAAGGAATATTTGCTGATTTAAGGGAGGCAGTATGTGTACTGGTTAAAAGCACAGCATTTAGCGTCAGATAAACCTGGGTTTAAATTCCAGTTCTTCTATCTACTAGTTGTGTGACCTTGGACAATGTTCTTAACCTTCCTGTGCCTCATCTGTCATTTGGAGATTAGTATTGCACCTCCTTCAATGGGTATGTTGTGTGAATTAAAATAAATGATGCACACAATTCTGATGTAAGTGCCCAATAAGTGTAAGCTATAATTAGTAGTTATTTGAGGAAGGAGTCATATTGCACATGGTCAAAATATAAACTAGTGAGGACAGAAAATGTCCAAATAAGCAAGAACTTTATAGTCAATAAATCCCAACCAGAAAATATAGGCTACAACTGTAAGAGAAGACTCTTATAAAAAGGAGAAAAGAAACTATCATCAAGTGTTGGGACAAGCTCTAGAGATTGGTTTAGGAACTACCTTGAGAGTGGTCCAAGGCCAGAGTAGACACATGGTGTTCAGGAAGGGAAATCAATCAAGCTAATTTTGATCTCCCTGGAGTATTTGCAAGCCACTGGAATCCAAGTGCCTAACTTGGTAGTACCTTCAATACAGAGAAAAAGTAAAAGAAACCTGAGGACAGTGAATAGAGTTTATACATCCAAAATTGGCCATCTTTAGGGCCCTTTATAGAAAACTTCTCAAAACCTCAGGGTTTTCCTAAAGTTATGTTTCAACCATGCAGCCTTTAATGGAATCAGCAGGACTTCATGTGCTGACACAAAAGGCATACCAAGATATACATGGATGTGAATGTACAAAACTGGGTTTAGCATGCTCCAATCCATGTTTCCTAAAAAAAGGATACGTAAGTATATGTGTGTATGTACCTGTGTATATATATGTATGAATGTATACATACATACACATTCATGTACACATAGAAAATTTCTAGAAGGATACGCAAGACATTGTTACTGATGTTATACACAAGGAGTAAGGCTAGGGGCTTGAAGTGGGAGCGGATCTTTTCATTTTATATCCTTTGGTACTGTTTGCATTTTTACCATGAATATGTACTACTTTTATAATTCAAAAAAGAACACCACTAGACTAGATTAACTCTAAAAACTCAGTACGCTGCATGGTGCTTTGCATGAAGTAGGACTCAGTAAATACTTGAAAGAATAGATGAATGCCACTCAATTACCACATCAGTTGGTATATGGGAAGGGAGAAACAAATGTACCACCCTAATGTAATATCTGTACTTTCTGCTTAAAACTAAAACTGTTATAAAAATAAAGAATTGTTTTAAAAGAGAGAAAAGGAGAGAATAGCAAAATTACAGAAGTAACCTGGAGCAGTTTTCACTCCCTCAAAAAAGAAAAAAGAAATAGAAGGAAAGTCACCAAAGAAAAAGCTGATGAGTGCCTTCCCCACCCCAGCGGTGCCTGTTGTCAAAGATTCCAATGTGCTTTGCAAATACTGTCTGCAGATCTCTGAGAGAGTGTAAATAGAAGGCTCTTTAAAGAGCTGATCAAAGCTGAGCTGTGCTCCAAACAGGGAAGAAGCAGAGCAGACATTAATGTCTTCCCCCTGGTCATGAAGGATGCTTTGCCTTGAGGATGCATCTCAGTGAGGAGCTCAGGAGCTTCATGGAAAGTGCAGTAACACTCCACTTTGGTCATAATATATGCCATTTGCAGAACACCGCTTTCCCAAATGTGACACTTTATTATGAAATGCTTTTCCACAAAGAGCAGTAGAAATTAAAGGTAGAAAATTCTACTAGGTCATCTACTTTCTCCTAGATAGGATACAATTCCATATAAATCCTTACGCTTTCAATGATGTAAAAGGGGGATTTACACTAACAAATCCTAAATGGAAAACATGGGCGCAAAGCAGCAAAACTGAATGCAAAGGAAAGAGAGTCACCTTTACTAACTCATCCTGACACTTTCCAAGGTAATTATGAATTGCCAGCATGTTTTTTGATTCATATTTTTAAAAAGAATTACAACTTTATTGAAAGTTTAATGGATAAAGCTTTCAGAGTCAAGTTAAAACAAGCACATATGCCATTTTTACTGATCGATTCATTTTAGCATGCTCATGGGAGATAACCAAATTCCTAAACAAATATAGGGAAGAAATAGGGAAATCTGGTCCTGCAGCAAGAAAGGAGAAATTCCTAAACAAATATAGGGAAGAAATAGGGAAATCTGGTCCTGCAGCAAGAAAGGAGAAAATAAATGTAAAATACCTTTATTTTAACAAGTGCAAACACTCTGGCCAAGGTAGCTGGACTCTGGGCAGTGGCTTTCTTGCCACGAGAGAAGTCTATAGGAGAGCTAATTTATTCCTCATTGAAACCCATTTATACCCATCATTTTCAATTTTGTGATTTAGCAGTGAGAGCCCTTATAAATGTTTCCTATTTTATTTCACTTTATTTTTCAGACTCTTCTACTTTTCCTCCTTTCTATCCAGCTGTGAAAAATAGGATACTTCCTGACTTGGGACAATTACTCACCAAATGGCCCATAGAAAAAGCACAATGGGAATCCAGACTTCTCCTCTTTATTTAACAATCTTTATCTCTTTCCTTCCTCTTTTTTCTCTTCCCTAGTTATTGTCAGGAAATCTGGGTGTGAGGCCTGGCTACACCACCAACTTGTTCTGTAGCTTGCAGAAGTGGCTCTTCCTCTCTCAGGTCCACTCTTCCCATCTGTACAATGAAGAGTGGGACCAAATGAGTGCTAACTTTCAATGGCACTGACTCCATTAAATTTGAGTAAGAGGACTCTCAGAAGTTCTTCTTGGTCTTAATATCGACCGGACACAGGCTGTGCCAACCAACCTCTATGGCACAATATACACTCACTTAGTAGACAAAGCAATTAATAATTATTATTACTTGAGTATTACTCAAGTAATAGTTTTGACAAACTGACAGCTTTGGTGAAAGAACTCATAATATGACAGCTCATTCAAGGCTCTCCACGATCCTGCAATTGTCTCTGCTCAAAGCCACACTGCCATCTTCACGGTATGTGTTTCAGTCAGTGTTCTCCAGAGAAACAGAAGCAATAGAAGACACACACAATACACACACACACACACACACACACACACACACACACACACACACACACGCACGCACACACAAACACCACACAGTCTTAGTTTGTTTTGTGTTACTATTACAGAATACCATAGACTGGGCAATTTATAAACAATAGAAATTTATTTCTCACAGTTCTGGAGGCTGGAAAGTCCAAGATCAAGGCACTGGCAGGTTTGGTGTTTGGTAAGGGCCCAGTCGCCACTTCCAAGAAGGTGCCTTCAATACTGCATCCTTCAGAGGAGAGAAACACTGTTCTTTACATGGCAGAAGAGCCAAGAGAAAGAGCAGAAGGGGACTGAACTTTCCCTTTTATAATGAACCTGCTCCTGTGATAACAGCATTAATCTGTTCATGAGGTCATAGCTCTCTCAGCTCAATCACCTCTCAAAGGTCCTATTTCCTAGTACTGTCACAATGGCAATCAAATTTCAACATGAGTTTTGGAGGAGACAAACGTTCAAACAACAGCTCATGTATATACAGAGAGAGAGAGACAGGAGGGGGGAGAGGTGGGGAAGAGAGGAGAAGAGAAGAAAAAAAGAGGAGAGGAGAGGAGAGGAGAGGAAGAGATTAAAAAATTGGCTCACATGATTGTGGGGGCTGGCAAGTCGGAAATTTGTGGCACAGGCCAATGGGCTAGATATTCAGGTAAAAACTGATGCTGCAGTCTTGAATTCAAAATCTGCAGGGCAGGTCAGGCATCCTGGAAACTCAGGCAGAGTTTCTACATTACAGTCTTGAAGCCAAATTCCTTCTTTGGGAAACCTCAGTCTTTGATCTTAAGGCCTTCAACTGACAGGATGAGGCCCACCTACATTATGGAGGGTAAGCTGCTTTACTCAAAGTCTACTGATCTAAAATGTTAACTTCATATAAAAAAGTACCTTCACAGCAATATTTAGACCAGTGTTTGAACAAACAACTGGGCACAACAGCCTAGTCAAATTAATACATAAAATTAATCATCACAGTGTCCAATACAGCCTGTCTTCACCGCTCATCTAGGCCACTTATTATTTTCCTTTGAACTGGGTATAAACTGAACTGGTTGGACTAGCTGACACTAGCTTTGTACCCTTTGCCTTATTCCTAAATCCTGCCAGACCTTATAAGAATAGTCCCTCACATTTGGTCTGCTCTTCTTTTACTCTTTAACTACTTCCAGAATAGCTTGAGTGTAAGCTGCCCAGACCTAGCAACAGTAGGCACCAAACATAAAGAAGCCAGTAGCCCCTGTACCATAGATCAGAAAATTTCTCTCCTTCAAGCTTCCTTATGCATCAGCTCTGCTGGCTTCTCAAAACACTTGGCTTTGTGTACTGTCTCCTTAGCCTCATCTTGCTTCATGTCACGCTGTCTGCCTTCATTCTGACCTTCTATTCCATCAGGACATTGATCCCAATCTTTGCTGTCCACCAATGTTGGGAAAGAGGTTCTCTGTCTGTGAACCCCACTCACCTGGCAAAAAAAAAAAAAAAAACCTGGATAACCTGTACAACGTGTCACAGTTCTTAAAACACTTTCACATCTACTATTCACTAACTGGTATTCTTTGAAACCACCTGAGATTTTATAGATGAGCAAAGTTATCATCTCCACAAAGCCTCATTTAACAGATGAGGAAATTGAGGTTCAGAAAGAGTAAGTTCTCAGCACAAGAGCACGTGGCCAGAAAGTACACATGCCCCTGCTATGGAGTTGGGATTCTAGATTATTCGATGAAGCCAGAAGCACCTTTGCAAGGAGCTGAATACTGCTGAGCTGGCTGAGTACTACTACTACCAACAATGCCACCTTGGATTCATATTCAACTGTGCTTCCAAAAAGATCAAAGGCATTTATCCCCTTTCACCTTTCACCTAATTATCTCTTTTGCTGGCTCAAACATTCTAAACAACATCTCTTTCCCTACCTCAGGCTGTGGAGATACAAAAACTCTCCGTCATCATCCATCTCAGAATCTTAATTTGAACTTAGCCTACAAAGTCATTGATTGCAAAGTTTCACAAGGCTTTTAGTGGGTCAGAGTCTGGACACAGTAGCTTTCGTCCTGAGGGATGGGCCTACAGAGCTGGGTGCAGATAGGGCAACATGGCCCAAGGACTGTCCATATAGTCTTTGTAGGATATAACTGGAACTTGGTTGGGGTTGTAATAGAGCAGCCTGGGGAGATCCAGAACCCAGAGACCAGGCAGATTCATGATAGCTTTCAGGTGAGGGTCTCCAATAAGAAATGAGAAGTAGAGGCAAATAATCTATGTCAGGAAGGCCCAGACATGGCTGACAGGGCAATATCCCTACAGAACAGATGGAGCACACCTTAAGAGGGTGCTGATAAAGCAATAGGCAGAGGTCCAGGCAAGGGAGGCAGCAGCTTCAGTGAGGACCAACAGTAGGAGACAAAAGGCTGTGATAGCCAGTAGGCTATGAGGCATCATGGAGTCTCAGACACAAGCCATAGACAGCTATCTCCACAGACAGGCAGATGAGCAATCTCAGAGAGTTCTGGCAGTGGCCAAGTCCCGACAGCAAGAAGACTGAAAAGAGCAACAGAATTCCAGTCCTCAATGGATAGTGACGCCAAGGCAGGGACAAGTTTCTCTGGTAAAAGAGAGTGGGCAACAGACAGGCAATGAGCTCCTGCATATGGAAGAGAAGGCAAGGGGTTGCTCACAGGAAGGTGATGAGAATCTATTTACGTGGACTGAGGCAAAGAGTCTGAGAAGAACTTCCAACTACACTGTGTCAATGACCTGCTTCTATGATCCTGGACACTTTAAATTTCTCTTAATTACAAGGGGCCGGCCCATGGCTCGCTTGGGAGAGTGTGGTGCTGATAACACCAAGACTGCAGGTTCGGATTCCTATATAGGGATGGCCTGTTGGCTCACGTGGGAGAGCGTGGTGCTGACAACACTGAGTCAAGGGCTAAGATCCCCTTACCAGTCATCTTTAAACAAACAAAAAAATGTCTATTAATTACAGACTGGATGGGGCTGGGAGCCTTGCTGGGTGAAGTGGAGTGGGGTGGAAGGCCTAATTCTGGGGACCACATAGGCCCAGCTGTGAGGAAAGGATGACTGAGATAGTATGAAGGCAATAGGCCCATTATAGGGCTTCAGGAGTGAAGAAAATGCTTCCCTAACCAGAGAAAAGCCTGCAAGAAAACCACAGTCATTTTTACATATCACACACCACTCTGATCCAGGGATCCTGGGATGGATCTCTCTTTCTCATTCCACAGGGTGTCAGTTGGTACCCTCCAGAGCCACAACAGGGGCAAACAACCCTAACTATTCCAGAATCCTAGAGTGAGAGAGCAGAAGAGTTCAACCCCCAGCATTAAAAAAATGAGGAATCTGAGACCTTCCCAATATCACATAATGATTTAACCATAGAGGCTGAGACTTAGGTTTCCTGACTCCCAGCCTGGGGTTCTTTCCATTAAATCCCAAAGATGAATATTCCAACACACACACAAATCTGAAGATGGAAAACCCAATTTCCATCCATGCCTTGGTCAATCAAGCTGATTTATCTCATTTGGTTTCAAAACACACATTTATAGATATAGATCAAGGGGAGTATGGAGACTTCAGCATCCGCCATATAAAATAAATTAACTTTCCTTCTAAAGTCTCACTTTGTCATTTGAAAAATAAAGGAAATACCTACAACATGCACCCCACCACAAAATGTGCTATATTTAGAAAGTTTCAGGAGCACGTTAATCTCAAAATTCCAGTATTTCCCCGTTGCTATAGTTATGGCATCTGGTTAAATCAGAGTTCACAGCTGCGGGCAACACTAACATTGATTTCAGCCAACTTTGTGCTTTGTTTCTAAAGCAGGACAAGGAAAATGGTAGCAAAACAGTCACATTCTTTCCCACTCCCTCCTAGGAGCAAAGCCCCTTAACTAGTCTGGGTTAGACAACACATTGTCTCACCATTTGGCACTAAAACAACTGGATCCCTGAGTCCCAAGACCTGATGCTCTGAGCAACTCCAAACCTATAACTGGGAGGTATGTTTTCAGGACATGCTATATGCCCAAGCTGTCATCTGCTAACCCAGAGAATCCTGATGCCTACTATAGCTGGATGCTTATGTGTCAATTCCTTTTACAAAAATACTATTTGAGGATTCCTGGATAGTAAAAAATGTGGGCTTTCAAACTGAGTCATCACTTTGGGCTATACAGCTTTCCATTCATTTTTGAATTTCCATTTTGAACTCCTATTATTTAAGGGCTTCTTTCACTTGATTTTCAACAGAAGTTGTCTCAGGCAGATTTCTTAGGTCTGCACACTGGGTCCATTAATGAGTTCTAACCTCTCTATACAACCCTCTATTTCCTTGACCCTGAATAGTGACTTGGTCTCTAAATGATATTCTGAACACTTATGGGCCATAATAAATATACATGACAGAGTATTTCCAAAGTTGTGACAATAAAATCAATACAGTACAAATTATAGCATGGATTTGTAATGACATGCTATCTTATAGGATTGAAAAGTAGAGCTAGTCCCATTTTTAAAGGGGCATTTAGCAGGTTTTCTATAATCCTTTCTCTCAAATATTAATTTTCTCTTCAAATTTGCAATGTCTTACGGGTACACATTTTCTAGAAAATAATATCTATGTCTAAGTCTAAATGAACTTTTCAAAAAATCATCCATACAAACTTACTGAGATTGCTCCATTCATGTATATACAAATTGGTAATGAATACTTTCTTGTAAAGAAGTTCTGAGAGCAGACTATAGCACATCACTAACAGAAGCGTATTCTCAAAATGGACCCTGGTTTCACTGACCATTTTGGAGGATGATGCACCTTGTTTGACCGACATGCACTGGTTTCTGGTAAAATTATTGTAGAGTTTATGCACTGTGCTACATTCAGTCTGGACTGGCAGACACAACTATAATAAGTGACTCTGCCTTTAAGCTTGAAGACTTTCATCTGGTCACACTGCTGAGTACTTGCATGTTTTTGAAAGTCCTTCACAGAGACAGAACCAGGCTTGAGTCACCCTCACACAAGGCCAATGGCTTACGTCAGTCAGTGTATTTTTTACCAGGAAGTCCTCAGCTTGAGAGGGACCTAGATTCATGGGAGGTCTGTTACTATGATCTTTTGGGGGCCGTATAAACATGAAATCTAGAGATTGACACTGTCTTGTTTTTTTTGAATAAAAAACATCATTTTTTTTAATAAAAAAATGCCTGCAGAGTATGCACCATGTCTCCAATACCCCAGAATCCTAACAACAGCCTCCCTTTTCCAATATTTGAAAACCCGTACACATTGTGCACGTCAGGGGGAATTCAACCATTTTAAGTTTCTATTTAGATTGATGTTGCAATAACGATTACATGACATTAATGTTTTACCACACAATAATATGCATTACTGGCTAATATTTTCATTCTTATTCTTAAATGTCTTAACATTCCCATGTTGTATCTAACATGGATAAAAACTCAGTATACAAATACCTTGCAATAAAGGGGACTTATCTTCACTAATGTTCACATCAATTTAAAACTCAGAGACATAAACTGCTAAGTCTTTGGTGAATGTGGCTTTGGAGATCAAGAATCTTAAGAACTTTCTCATATAATTCCATAACTTTTGAAATATATTTCAGAATGAAATATAATTTGTTGACAGTGACTATAGAGAAGGCAGTAGAAGGGTATCCTTTATTAGCTGGCTCTTGCTTTTTATACCCAGTGAAGGAAACACATGCAGAAATGCACTGAATTGGGAATCAAAAGACCTGGATTAGTCCTTGTTCTGCCACTTACTAGCTGTGGGATATCGGGCATGTCTCTTCCCTTTTCATACTTCAATCTTTCCATGTTTAAAATGATGGACTTGGACTAGCTGATCTTTAAAGGCCTTTCCTACCCCAGAGTCTATGGTTTCCTAACATTTTCATTCTGCAAATCATGGTGAGAGTCGTCTCCAGTTTTCTGATGTCCGTGCTCATGGCATCACTATCAGCCTATCTAATCTAAGGCTTAAGCTTCTAAAATTGTGTTACCAGACAGGACTTTTTAATTTCGTTCCCAAATTATTCCATATTTGATTTATTTCCAAGTTGCTTTTAATTTGAGGTTCTTTTCATGTACCTCATTGAACTTATCTGGACCAACAACAAGACACAAGAGAAGAAACTGACACATTTTGTCCACAGGAAGCCTTTTGTGCTTTCACAGATGATAGATGTTGAGGAAACAATGTCATTTGATGACCACTGAAGGAACTTTAATGCTTATTCTGGATAAGGGAAGAAAAAGCAGTACATGAGAACTGCTTTTAAGTATATGAACAGCTTTCACACTGGCAAAGGATTTGAGATGGCCTGTGTAGCCCAAAGGAGTTTAATCTAGGACCAAATAGTAGAAGATTCTAGTTGATGGATTTTGGTGCAGCCTAAGGAAGAGCTTTCTAATAGAGCAGCCTGTAGGTGGAATAAGCTGCCTTGGGATATAATGAGCACCCTGCCAGTAAAGGTGTTCATTCAAAACAGAGACTAGACAACCACTTGGTAGGGATGCAGCCAAAAGTGCTTAGCCCAGGCTAGCTAATTTCTGAGGCCCCTTCCAAGTCTAAAACTCTATGGGCTCATTTCCTCCCTCACTCTTTTTTCTCACCTTCACAGATAGAATTAATTGTTCCCTTACCTGTGTGATGCTACCATTTTCTAATTACCTCAACACACTGTTTTCTGTGCTGACGCATTAGGCGAACTGTGTATGTGGCTGTGTCTAAAACCACAGAATGCAAATATGCCCTAAATAAATTCCCAACCGACAGGGTTTAATTTTCAATGTGGCTTTGCTGAGTTTGTAAACTGCTTAGCTTCTTTAATAATACTTCTCTATGCTTTGCTCTCAATTCAATTTTTAGATGCTTAGGATGGAAAGGTTTTATTATTATGACTTTTTCTGAGAATCTTAAAACATTAGTTGCCACAGTATCCTGAGGAGAAAGATGTTGTTGTGAAGAAAAATGCAAATGGCTTGCTCATGGAATACAGTGAGTCAGTAGCAGATGAACAGGCATAATTTAATTTTCAGGGCTAGAAAATATAGAATGGAAATAGAAACTAAAAATGTTTTCCTTTTTCTAAATAATGAATTCTACTTCTTCCTGTCCCAGATTAAGGTCTTACCAGGTCAGGGTGGCAGGATGAAAGTAGATGAGAAGTAGAAAATGGTGAAACCAGGATAGGGTGGAAGAGAGAGTTGAATACAGAGAAATGAACTATTGCAGGAGCTGAGGATCAGCAAAAAGACACACAAACTGGTGGGCAGAGCCAGATGGGAGGCCCCAAGACCATATAAATATCCATGCTTATACTTATGTGTGCACTCGTTCTGGAAAGATCCACAAGAAAGTGGTCATAGCAGTTGCCTCTGGAAGAAGGAACTAGGGGACATATGATGAGCTAGGAGCAGGGGGCTTACATTTCACTGAATACACTTTTGTCTTATTTGCATTTTTATCATGTGGGTCTTACCTTACCAAAGAAAGAGCACATTAAAAGAAGGTAAGTCAGGGCCGGCCCGGTGGCGCACTGGAGAGTGCGCCGCTTGGGAGTGCGGCAGCGCTCCTGCCGAGGGTTTGGATCCCATGTGGAGACCGGTTCTGGTGTGCGGGCGCAACACTGAGGGTTGCGATCCCGTTGCCGGTCCCTGGTACGGGGTCTGGTGTTGCGATCCCGTTACCGGTCAGTAAAAAAGACAAAAAGGAAAAAAAAAAAAAGAAGGTAAGTCAGCAACTGTGAATAGTGAAAATGTTGAAGGAACAGCACAAAATGCTCAAGGGCCAGAAAATCAGCAATGCTATTCTGATCTAAGCAAACAAGGCAGGCCAGAGAACAAAGTAAGGCCCCTGACCTTCATCCCGACCCTGACAGCAGTGCTGCCCAAGTCACAGACACTTGTATTTGTTCCCTCCCCACCTTGCTGCAAATTAATCCTGAGTAAGCCAGATCTGGATACCTACAGGTATAACTGAGGATACTTGAATAGGCAGAAGGTGAGCCAGGTACTGCTTTGATAAGCGGGTTCCTTAGTGTATATTAGCATATGTTCTTGTAAAAGATCTGATAAAATTTTCTAGAAATCTACGTAATAACGGATGTTTAAATAGGGCCACTTATTCCCTAAATAATGACTCAACCCCATCTCAGTGATGGATACGATATACATATATATTGAATCTAATTCACTTATCACCTTAAAAATCCAAAACACACAAGCTTGTGTTCAGGCTTGAGCAGGACCTTAAAACGCATGAAGTTCAATCCTAACTGAGTTTTAAATACCCTTTATGGCTTTCCTGCCAAGTGGTCAATCAGCCACTACTTGAACTCTTTTATTGACAAGGAACTCACTACCTAATGAACAAGCCCATCCCAGTGCTGAACAGCACAGTCAGAAAATTTTCCCTTGTGTTGAGTCAATAATTTGTCTTGCAGGCATTTTAATCCATTGATCCTGATTCTGTTCTCAGGGGATATAAGGAACCAAGCTATTCTTTGCCCTACACATCAAGCCTTCAAATTTCCACAAGTTGCCATAATAGTCCCCAGACTCCTCTCTTACCCAAGTGAATTATATCCAGTTATTTTCACTATACAATCAGTTAACAAAGCCCTCCATATCCCGGTCACTTTCTGAACGGGCTCTGGTTTGTCTAGGTGCCTTATAAGGTATGGCATGAATACAAGTAAGAAGCAAATGAAACAGGTACGCACAGGTATGGAATACTGACTCCTGTACTCTAGGCACTAAACTTCAGTAAGGTGGCTTGAGGAAACATTTGGAGCAGCAATATCAACCTGTTGGATACTATTGGTCATTCCATCAGTTGAAACCCTGAAGGCTTTTTCCATGTGCTGCTATTAAAACAGGTCACTGTTATATGTGGTTTATCAGGGTTTGGGACTCACAGTTCTTTTCCTGTTACATTTCATCTTGTTGGGTTTGGTCTACTATTACTGCCTGAGAGCCAATGGCTCTGTGAGTCGAAGTCTTTGCTTAGCTGCCCATCTCCCTGCCATCTGTGAATCTTACCATAGGCCATCAGTGGTCTCTCCATGTCATTCTTGATAGAGCTAAACAGGCCAGAGGAAGGGACAGTGCACTGAGCAACACCACCAGCAGCCTCTCTCACGCGATATTAGTCCAGCCATCAGCAGCATTTGTCACTGTAGGTTCAAAAAGGGCACATTTCTATAACTTTTCCTTAAGAAATGGCAAAATCCTTTGAGTTTTAGAAAGAAATCTTCTTTGCAAATACAAGGTATTCATATTATTTTAACTTATATTTACTTTTTACTTTTCTCCAAGGGATAAAAATATTTGCAAACATTTACTTCTTTTATACTTATCTGAAGAAAGTAAACAACCTTTTATTTAAAAGGTAGAGTTGGCTGGCCAGTTATTCAGTTGGTTAGAGCATGGTGTTGGCAACACCAAGGTTAAGGGTTCAGATCCCCTCACTGGCCCGCTGCCCCCCCCCAAATAAATAAATAAATAAATAATAAAACGTAGAGTCATTCCTTCATAAATATTTACTGAGTATCTACCTATGTACCAGGTACCGTTTCAGGAGCTGAAGCAGTGAACAAAGGCAAAACTCCCTGCCCTCCTGGCATGTACACTCTAGTGGGGCTCAGAGTCCAGACAAATGTTCTTGATGTACCAAGAATATGCTAATGAGCTAATGTTTCTCCTCAAAGTAGAGTCTAAACAAACCATCAAGTCCCTCCTGAAAAAAGGCTTAATGCTTAGCAAGTTTTCTGAATCCTGCTCATCTTCAAGGAGCCCCACACAGAGAGTTTTGTGGTTCAATTTACTTCAATAGGTATGTGTGAGCACAGTGTGTGTTGTATAGCCAGCACTTCACTTGATGCTGTCAGAGAGAACAGGTGCCTAGTTAGGGACCTATGTTTTTTTCTAATAACCTTGACCATCCAGTTGGTGAGGCAAGTCTGCATTTAGGTTCCCAAACTCAGTTACAGAAATATAGGATGAAAGAAGTCTGACTTGAGAATACATTACTTCCAAAAAAGCTCACTGTGAGAATTTGAAGAACTCTCTTCCTTGCTCTGCTCCCTTTCCATTTCTCTCCCATGTAAAATGAAGGGGTTAGAACAGCAATGGTTCTCAATGGGGATGGTACTGCCCCCTCAGGAGGCATGAGAAAATATAGGGGGTGGGGGTTTGTTCATCATTAGAATAACTGAGGTGCTATTAGGATCTAGTTGGTGGGAACCGAGGATGCAACACATCTTACATTGCACAGGACAATCAGTCCCCTACAAGAAAGAATGGTGGTCCCAACCAAAGTGCCAGTAGTGCCCCAGTGAGTAGCACTGGTAGATTATCCCTCTAAGGACCTCTCTAGCTCTCTGAATTTGTGACTTGGGAACTTTATCTGATCATAAGAGTATAATAAGGCTGCCAAACTACCAATACAACCCTGGGCTACTTTACTAGCAGGAGGCCCCAGTGTTTCTTTTAGAATCACCAGCATCTCAATCACCTGTGATGCTTGTTAAAGTGTAAAGTTACAGGTCCTATGTATTAAAACAGAATCTCTGTGGATGAGGCACAGGACTGTGAATTCTAATGTTCATTAAAGTTTGAAGGTATGGATCAAGAGAGAGCTGCTCCTGCTCTCCTTGGCCCTGATAAGAACATAGCTGGATTCCAACTTCACTACTCTTCTAACCCTGTGCACAGAATGCACCCAAATCCCTCCAAATTACCCTGAAGCCTATGTCCTGTTGTTCACCCCTCCTAAACTCACCTCACTGGAGTTCTCTAACACTTCATTTTCCTGCTTTTTCTCCTGCTTCTCTCACTTCTCCTCAGTTTTCTTCATTAACTTCTCTTTTCATCCTACTCCCTAAATCAATGATTCTCAAGCTGTGTCCAGGCACTGGGCTATTCATTCCTAGCCCTTGCCATCAAAGACCTTAGTCTTATTTTGAGTGATTTATGACTGGCATATTTGAATCACACATGGAATATACACACAGAATAACATAATAATACAAAATAAAACAATGTACAGACAATAAATGATTAAATGCTATGGGTGGCCAAGGGTTTGGATCACCGTACCAAAAAAATAAAAGCTATAGGAGGTCAGGGAATGAGATATTGTCATGCCATATGACACCCCAATACACTGCTCTAACAACTTAGATCAAGGAACCAGGAGTGAGGGTGGCAGATGGAGGTAGGATCTGAAGGAGTGTGAGGAAAAGTGTCTTCATAGCAATTCCCAGGACAGCAAAGCTATGGCTCTACTAAAAGTCTCCCCTCTAAAATATTGCCTCACCCTCTTGCATTTTCCTTCTTTCCTGGCACCAAGCCAAGGTCGCAAGGAGAAAACAGGCTGCAGCTACAATGAAGCTGTTGTGCCAGAGACCATGGAGTCTGGATTCTCCAGGTGAGGGAGCCAGGTAGCCATGTGACCAGAGTCCAGAAGCTCTGATAATGGTGTGGTCAAAGCCAGCCCTAGAAGCAAACCACCAACCCCATCTAGAAAAACCCCTAAAGTAAATGATGTACTGGAGGGAAGGGAATCAATAATGTCTTCTTTGAATACAAAAGTCAATATACTGTTGAATTAGTCTGTTTTTGTTGCTTATAACACAATACATTGATCTGGGTGATTTATAAAGAAAAACAAAATTTACTGTTTATAGTTTCTGACGCTGGGAAGTCCAAAGTCCATCTGGTGGAAGCAACAGTGACCCAGGGGCTCACATTACAAGATGGTGGAATTAGAGAGAGCAGCAGAGAGAGAGAGAAAAACAGACTCTCCTCTTCTTTTAAAGCCCTCAGAATCATGCCCCTGACCACCATTTTTAATCCATTCACCATGGCACAGTCCTACAGTCCAATCACCTCTTCAAGGTCCCACCTTTCAATTACCATGATAGGATTTCCCACCCTCTTAACAGTTACAGTGGGGGCTAATACATAAAAATTGGGGGGACACAATTCAAGCATCACAATTCAAGGAGTTTTGTGGGGACAAAATTCAATCCACTACAACTGTGATGGAATACAGGAGGAAAATACCATTTTCTCAACATGGCAGGCACTTCACTTAAAACCCTACAGGGTTGTGATTATTATCCCCATTTTTACAGATGAGAAAATTAGGCTCAGAGGGATAAAGTTAGCAAGTAGAAGAGTCTCTTCAAAGTCAATTATGTCTGTTTCCAAAGACTAACTTTTTTGTTATTGTTGTTGTTGTTGTTCTAAGAACCTGAAATCTAGGAATCTTACTCAGGGAAAGCCAATACTGGAACAAGAGCCTACCTAGAAGGATCAATGTAGCTGCCAACTCGGTCCACCAGAATGTGGCAGAGGGCAAGGTGTGTCTGCCCCTGTCAGATCTAGCCCACAAGGGCCCCAGTCAGGTGCTTCTACAATTATTTCAAAGGACAGGACACAATGGGCAGGAGGAAACTGAGGTTCATCCATTGACAGGGTCATGATAACTGAAGTCAAAGGTTAACAGGGGAGATCAAACCTTGATGTGAGAGGCACCACCTTGCACCCCCCATACATCAGACTGACCCAGGGATGAGCAGAGGCTAGAATAATCTAACAGCAAAGGGGATCAACTGGGCCCAGATGCTGGCTCTGCCCCCACTGTTTCTAAATGAAAGGCATCATGGCTCAGCCTAGTAAGATCTTAGGGGGGCTCTAACAATGAGAGAAATGATATTCTGCTGATATAACTTTATCCACATATTCAGTGAATGTATCACCAACATTCACTCATGCTCTTAAAAAACATTTGCTGAGGTGCTACTATATGCCAAGCATCATGGTAACAGACAGGGAAGATGGCACAGTCCTTATCACTACCCATGTGACCCAGAGTTAGGCATTTTCTGGAACACTCAATGAATTTCTAATGATTCTTTCAATATCTACCTTCCCCACAGACTGGGAAATCCATGTGTGTAAGGAGCAGCTATATCCTTCTGACTGACTCTAGGATCTGAAGCTCCCTCAGAGAGGACCTGGTATATAGCTTTCCCATTCCAGACATGTGTATTGGATTAGCAATACATCTTTTGGAGAAGGAAGTTGGAGAGTCAAGTAAATCAAGGATTACAATAAAATATAAAAAGTGTAGAAATGATGGAGATAAGCCAAGGAGGAGGAGTGGGACTAAGGGAATCCAGAGGAAGGCATCTAAATCCAATTTGGATAAGAATGGTCAAGAAAAGTTTTCTAGGAAGAAGGAGATCCTCACACTGAATTCAAAAGAATGAGTTAGAGTTAGCAAAATGAAGAGAGGAAACAGTCTCAGCAGATGAAACAGCAATTCCAATTGCTAGTTCTGACTGAACTAGCCTAAATAATTAGTAATCACTTAGCAACCCCTCAGTTAAGTCAAACAATTAGATTTTACCCAGTTAGAATGATGGAGGCAGCAGTGTGTGTACACAAAGCTGTGTACTGTGCCCTGTGTGTGTTTGCCAGCAGAGTTGGTTGTTCCTGGTGAGATATGGAATACTGAGCAGGAGGTGGGGGGCATCATGGGAACCCTCCAGGGGAGCACAAGAGAACAACCCCAGACCTTCTGTGACTTAGTCATGAAAGGGTATTCAATATACTACTCAATAGTCTTTCTAATAATTTCTTCAAGGTGGTTGGGCCCCTGGATTATTTGTTGGCCAGTGTGCTTTTTGCTCCACTGGCATATAATCTCCTCAAGGACAGCAGCTCTGGCTGTCTGTGATATGTTAAAGATGTCCACCAAGTCTTTACTATTTCTTTCATTGAGAGGCAGAATCTAATTGTCCTCCCCTTGAATCTGGGTTGGCCTTCAGTGACTTGCTTGACGTGGAGAATACAGTGGAAGTGACATTCTAGGACTTCAGAGTCTGGGTCACAGAAATCCAGGAATCTTCTACCTGGGTCACTGGAAATCTAGCTCCTGGAGCCCTGAGCTTCCACCTAAGAAGTCCAACCACCCTGAGACTGCCATATTGTTGAGGCCATGTGTAAGTGGTCTGTTTTACAGGGTCAGCTGAGCTTAGCCTTCCAGCCATCCCTACCAAGGCAGCATACATGTGAGTAAAGCTGTGGGGGGCTTACCATACCAGCTCATTTGCCAGCTGAACATGACTGAGTAATCTGTGTCAATCAAAAGAATCATCCAGCTGAGCCTAGCCTGAATTCCTGTATTATAGGATATACCAAATGGTTGTTGCATTGAGCCACTAAGTTTTGAGGGTAGTTTACTGCACAGCAATTAACAAGTGGAACACCATCTTAGTCACCATTATATCAACAGCGTTGGCACTGTGTCTGGCATGTACTGGACTTTCAGTAAAAATTCACTGACTGAAGGAATGAGTGCTAGAGAAAAGAACAGGAAGGAAAAAGGGCTAGCAGAGAAAGATAAAGGTGACTTACAAGTGGCAGTCTTTATATATTTTGACAACTTTAGATAAATGAATAGAATTTTCTAAATAATACAGTGGCTACTCTGGGAAGCTAACCAGAGTAGACATGTAATTTAAATTCTCCTGGAGGGGCTCAAAAAGGAACAACTGAGTCTTTATGCTATGTGCCCTACCATAAAGTCCAATTGTCCAATGACTGTCCCTTTATCCCAAGATCTCAGGTTTTTCCAGGTCTCATGATATGGACCCAGTCCAACTACAATTAATATGCTTTTCTCTCTCTTTGCTGTAAGACCTTTGCACTTTTCTGGAAGTTATTAACTCCAAAAAGCCCAGCTAGAAACTTTGAACAAGAGAATAATTACCAAAATGAATGGGCTTCCAAGTATGGCTTCAGAACCAGACCTACATTGTAAAGTACACACACAGACTATGCCTCCTAATGGAAATATGTGGACTTTTATTCTAAATGTAACTGTTTTACTTCCCTTACCTTTAATTGCCTGAAGGTCAGACCTACATCCAATCAGTAGCCTATTGTTTTCTGCTTCCTGGGAAGCAAGTAGCAGCTGAAAGGAAAGCTGGGGAAGAATTGGGTGCGGTTGGAAATCTGAATCTTGGCGTGACTCTTATGAATTTTCTTTTCCATTTTATTCACCTCCTCCTGGCTCTGATGTTATCAGTAATTTCCCGAGACAGAGAAAACCCAGACTTCCTCAAAGAGTTCAACTACCTGCCTCAGCAAAATCCAAAATGGTGTGACAAGCTGCACCATAGAAACTCTACTCGTGTTTGTGTACAAGGAAGCTCACACAAAGGAAACACATTGGCAAGCCTCTTTCACTTCTGCCTTGCTCTAGTTGGCTAAGAAGCAAAGTCTGTGGTGATTCTGGGCAGTCCATCCAAAATCTGGAATTGACAGGAACTCTTGCAGCCAATGAGCAGACAGCAAAGGAAAGAGAAAATCAAGCCACTTTTGACATATTCAAAGGCCGGAACTAACTAGCACCAACAAAATGGAAGATAAGCTGCGCAAAGGACAGAGCATAAAAGCTAACTTACCCAGACTTTATGAATATGACACCAAAAGCACAGGCAACCAAAGGAAAAATAAACAAATGAGATTATCTCAAACTAAAAACCTGCACAGCAAAAGAAACAACAGAGCAAAAAACAATGAACAGAGTGGGGAAAAATATTTGCAAAATATACATCTGATAAAGGATTAATATCCAAAATATACAAGGAACACATCTTAACATCAAAAAAATGAATAACCCAATTAAAAAATGGGCAAAGGAGCTGAATAGGCATTTCTCAAAGGAAAACTTACAAATGGCCAACAAATACATGAAAAAATGCTCAACATCACTCAGCATTTGGGAAATGCAAATCAAAACCACACTGATATATCATCTCACTCCACTTAGGCTGGCTAATATCCAAAAGACTGAAAATAACAAATGCTAGTGAGGATGTGGATAGAGGGGGACCCTCCTACACTGCTGGTAGGACTGTAAAATGGTACAGCCATTATGGAAAATGGTATGCAGGTTCCTCAAACAAATACAGATAGATCTACCATATGACCCAGCTATCCTACTGCTGGGTATATACTCAAAGGAATGTAAATTATCATGTTGAAGGGATACCTGTACTCACACGTTTATGGCAGCTCTATTTACAATAGCCAAGAGTTGGAACCAGCATAAATGCCCATCATCGGATGAGTGAATAAGAAAAATGTGGCATATCTACATAATGGAACACTACTCTGCTCTAAAAATGAATGAAATACTACCGTTCACAGTAACATGGATGAATTTAGAGAAAATTATGTTAAGTGAAATAAGCCAGGCACAGAAAGAAAAATACTGCATGTTCTCACTTATATGTGGAAGCTAATAAAAATAAATAAATAAATAGAATAAAAGACACAACAATCACAATGATTTCTTGAATTTAAAGGAAGAGAACAGACTTGATGCTGATGGGGGTGGGAAAGGGGGAGAGGAAGGTGGGAAAGGGAAGAATTGGAAAAATCAACTACTTTGTGTAATGATAAATTTAAAAAAATCAACTACATTGTATAATGATAATTTTTTTTAAAAGCAGATTTATTTTAATTTTCTCATTAAGTTCAGGGGGTCAATTGCTCAGTGTTAGTTTCCATACAGCATAAATGTTAATATATCAAACTGCTCACCTGGATTACTCTCATTCCTCCCAAAACACACCTCTTTGAGTTTCTGCTAAGCTTTTGAGAGTTCTGAAATGTGAAGCCAATGGCCTTCTTATTCAAGTAGTGGAAGGCAATGTTGTATATCTTTACAGATTCAAAACACATACAAGTCAAGGAGCCATGAACCTGCAGTCAAGAAACCTGGGCTCTAGTCATACTTATGCTATATTAATTGACTGTATTATCCTAGACCAGCCCCTTCCCTTCTCTGGGCTTAAGTGTCCTCATCTGCAAATCGAAGAGCATGGAGACAGTGTTTTAAGGACTCTAAATGCCAAACACAATAAAAAAAATCATTATCCAAGGCTAATTCTTAAGAGTGTAGCTTCTCCATGGGTCACTTTGCCTTCAAAATTATGGATAGCACCACTTCTGATTAGTGTCTTCCCTTTGCTGCCATTTCAATATATCCTTTACTTTGTATTCAGAAACCTCCTTGGAAATCCACACACTTAACTACGATCCATATTGTGAAGAAAGACTTAGAGGGCAATGCTTACATCATTCCAAGAGAACTAACAGATGAGGAGCATATATCTGAATTAAGCATAAAAGCACAATCACCAAATAATAATGACCTCATATTAAGTGCCCACTATGTGTGAAGAGTTTACATGGATCATCCTAATCCTTACAATGGCAATAAAGATAATAAAGCAAAGAGTTGTTGATGAGAGCAGACACTGTACTGGACACACTGAAATACATGATCTTTGATAGCAAACGCCACATAGCAATTGCCACCTGCCAGGCCCTGTTCTAAGTGCTGCCTGTATATTCATTTCTTCAACACTCACACTGACCCCATGAGGGAGAAGGTATTATTAACCCTATATTACAGATGAGGAAACCAAGGCACAGAAAAGTTGAGTAATTTGACCAAGGTCATACAAGTGCATAAATAACAGAGCCTGGAATCAAATCCAGAAAGTCTGATCCACATAACCCTGCAAGAAAGATATGTCCTATACCTGTAGGGATACTTTCAGCTGTGTATTAGCTGACAAATTAACCTAAAAACCCCACTGGCTTAACACAAAAATGGCTTACTTCTCACTCATGCTACAGGGTTGTTGCATATTTTATGAGGGTCTATGCTTCACTTAGTCATTTGTGGACCCCTGACTGATAGAGATTGATGCTAGTTGCCCCAGCAGGGGTAAGAGAGCACATGGAGATCCCACACTTGCTCTTCTCTGCTTCAGCCCAGAAATGATACAAATCATTTTCCCTCATAGTTCATTGACCAGACCTAATCACATGGCCCCACCTAAGTACAAGGGACGTGGAAGTTAGTCTTTCATGTTCCCAAAAGGAACAAACCAGATGTTAGCAAACACTAGCAATATCTACCATAAGCTGCAAGTATCAAAACACCCAACTAAATGTTCAGCTTCACACCTAAAGGAAGTCAGCATTCTTTCAGCAAAGAAGAAGAAGATGGCCACTGGTTAGGTAACCAACGCTGTCTGTCACATACCCTTATTTTAAGATAAAGAAGCTGAGATTTTAGCAATGTATTCAAGGTTACACAGTAAGAACACAGCAGAGCCTCAATTTGAACGCTCATCTAACATCAAAGTTTATACTCTTTTCTCTCCAGCAAACTGCCTCCCAAAGGCAGAAGGAAATTGTTTCATGATCATCTACCACCCAGGATTATCCACAATGGTCCACAGAGTCAAAATGAAAGAACTGGAGCTAGAGCTGGCTACTGACTATTGCTTCATCATATAGAATGGCAGATGTTAGAACTGAAAAGGGTTCTCAGATGAGACAGCAGACCACTGATTGTCGCCTGCAATGTTCCTGCAGAAGGAAATACCAATGAAAAGTGAACCAATTAGCTCCCCCCAAAATCCTGGGAAGGAATAGGATTTAGAAATACCAGAAACCACAGAAGTTACAGGTAAGACGCTGGAAAACATGGACCGAAAGTTTGTATAAGGAGCAGCAGGCTCCCACGGCTCCTTCATCTCATGCGGCTAACCAGGTAACTATTTTATCCCCCCCTTTTGCCCCCAGGAAACAAGAGATGTATCCTCTGAAGACACTAGATCAGACACATTCAGGGAACTAGGAACATCAGGTATAGTAGAGGGTGGGGTGAGGCAAATAACAGAAAATGGAGAGATTAAGTTTAAGTCTACATACGGAATGGCAAGAACCCAGCCAGCTTACCCTCATCCCAAAATACCTGCAGGCAGACAAGAGGATTCTATCCTTGAACAAACGAAAGTCACCAGAGGAAAGTTATCCATATACTGGCATTTGAAAGGCCTACTACAAAAAGTCAATTGCTGCTTAATCACTCCACAGCAAAGCCCACTAGTTGACAAGCTCTGCCGTTGCATCCAATACTCTCAATTAGTTTTCGAGGGTTCTACTCCTAATTATGAATAGACAGCCAAGGATCATAAGACATTTGAGGAAAGCCTTCAATATGAGAAAAGCCAAAACAAACAAACTGGAAAATGGAATCCAGAAAAAAGTGAGATGTTACAGTGCCTTGGATTCAGTGTCCCCCAAAAACTTGACCCCTACTGTGACAATGTTAAGAGGGTGGGAAATCCTATTATGGTAGTCGAAAGATGGGGCCTTGAAGAGGTGATTAGATTCTGAGGACCATGAATAGTGAATGGATTAAAAATGGTGGTCAGGGGTGTGGTTCTGAGGGCTTTAAAAGAAGAGCACACGAGAGGTTAGTCTCTCTCTGCTCTGCCATTTTCTCCCATGTGAGACCCCTGGGTCACTGTTGCCACCACCAAGACCCTCACCAGATATGTTCCCTGGACTTTGGACTTCCCAGTCTAAGAGAAAGATTTCTGTTCATAAGCATGAATGGGACATCATGAAAAAGGAAGAGACAGAAAACAAAGAAATTGATGGGCATCAAAAATACAATAATCAAATGTAAAAAGGGGGACTAGGAAGTTTAAAATAAGGAAATCTCCCAAAAAGTAGAACATAAAGACCAAGAGAGTAAAAGATAGGAACAATCCAGGAGGTCTAACATCCAAATAACTGAAAAAACAGAGGGGAGAAAATTATCAAAGTAATAAGAAAATTTCCGAGAAAATAAGGACATTTAAAACTCCCAATAACTGTAAATTAGTACAACCACTATGGAAAACAGTATGGAGATTTCTCAAACAACTACAGATAGGTCTTCCATACGATCCAGCAGTCCCTCTTCTGGGTATATATCCAATGGGATGGAAATCATCATGTCGAAGGGATACCTGCACTCCCATGTACCATGCAGCCCTGTTCACAATAGCCAAGAAATGGGACCAACTTAAATGTCCATCGAAGGATGATTGGATAAGGAAAATGTGGTATATATACACCATGGAGTACTACTTTGCCATAAAAAAGAATGAAATTCTCCCATTTGCAACAACATGGATGAGCTTGGAGAAACTTATGTTGAATGAAATAAGCAAAACACAGAGGGATAAATACCACATGTGCTCACTCTTAAGTGGGAGCTAAGAGAGAAAGAAGGAAGGAAAGAAAGACCACTGTAGTGCTTTGGATTTGGAGAAGGAGAGAGCATACCAAGGGATACAAAGAGGAGTGAGGAAAGGGGGATAGGGAGGGTGGTTAGGGATAATTGGGTGGGGGACAGGGAAATACTCGCAATTTGTGGTAATGTGCATGCTGCCAGTATGGATCTGCCCATCACACCTTGAGCATGAGTGGTGACAATCAGCTTGTACCCCATGAATATTCATAACTGATAAAAAATAAATAAAACTCCCAATAAAGGATCAGTAAATACTACTTAGCTATTAAAAAGAAATGATATCCTATCATTTGCAGCAACATGGATGGAACTGGAAACCATCATGTTAAATGGAGTAAGTCAGGCACAAAAGACAAACATTGCATGATCTCACTCATATGTGGAATCTAAAAACAAAAGTGGTTCTCAAAGAATTACAGAGTACAATAATGGTTACTAGAGGCCAGGCGTTGCAGGGGTAGGGGTGTAAGAAAAGTGGTAGACTAATGGGTACAAAACTATGCTATCCACCCTAAGTGAATCATTGCACAGTATATGCATGTATTGAAATAACATACTGTACCCCACAAATATGTACAAGTAAATGTTAAAATATTTTGAATGAAAAAACCAATTGGGCAGAAAAATAAAAATAAGAGAAAATCCTAAAAGTTTTCAGAGCAAAGAAAAAAAAAATCCTGTACAGAGGAACAGGAGTCATATTGGAATCAGACTTTTAAATAACAACACTGAAAACCAGAAGACAATGGAGCAATGCTTTCATGACTCTGGGGGAAAAAAATCAACCTATAACTTTATATGCAGTACAGTTATTTCCTATAATAAATCACATTATTTTGTCTGTTGGAGAATTATTCTCCTATGCTCACTGCCATTAGGCTCAGCCATAGGACCAGATTTTGGCAATGAAATGTGAACAGAAGTGATGTGTGCCATATCTGAACAGAGGCTTTGAGAGCCATCCTTGGTTTGTCAGTGCTCTTTTTCCTCTGCCATGAGAACTGCTTTTCCCAGAGAGGGGCTGCTCCTCAACCTGGGTTCCAGAATGAAAAAGACCTGGATAGAGATACAGCTGATCCATGAAGGACATAGAATATGACTAAGAAAGTAAGCTTGCTGTATAAGCCACTGGGGTTCTGGAATCATTTACAACTGTATAACCTACTAAAAAGCTAACTAATACACTTCCCATACACCTTTACTTAGAAAGCTATTAGAGCATGTGCTCCAGCAAAACAAGTAAACCAGAAAAGAGGAAGAAATGAGACCTGGCAAATTAGGACTTTAACACAGGAAACTGGCAAAGGGAGGTTCCAGAATGATACCTGTGCAGCAGGCCTAGAAAGCCAAGACTGAAGCAGGAGTCTGGGAGATTACAGGAAAAAATAAAATTGACACATTATCTGATATACTTGAGTATTTACAAAATTACACTGAGAATTACGTGATAAATCTGATGGATGTTGTGAGAAAATAAGATATACAAAGAAAACTAGGCAAATAAAAATTTAGGCAATTATTGACTATAGAGAAAATAAAATATTCAAAACAGGAAATACAAGCATAATGCATTGCTTGGCTTGACAGTGGACAATATTTGCAATGCTATAAAAAAATAAACATTGAATACCAATTTTGAAAAAATATGTGATTTACTTATATTTGGGCAATGGGGGAGGAAAAATGTAGGGGTTGTGTGGCAGTCATTAGGGCTATTCACAAATATACCAGAGCATTTCCTCTAGATACACAGTAGGATTATACTTCCCAGCCTCCTTTCAGATTAAGTATGGCCATGTGACTTGCTTCAACCAATAAAATGTGAGTGAAACTGATTTGTATCCTATCCGGGCAGAAGCTTTGAGAGCAACTGTGCAATCACCCCATTATTTGCCTGTTTCAGTGATCACGACAATAAGTTGTTGAGATGGAGCCTCTATTAGCCTGGGTCCCTCGGTGACCAACATGAGCCATGTAGCATGAGCAAGAAATAAACTTTTGTTGTGTAAAGCCACTAGTAATTATGAGTGGTTTCTTATGCAGCATAAATTAGCCAAGCCTGACTGATATGAGACAGCTAGATTCTCATCTACTATCATGGGAAGTCAACAACATCTAAAATAATGAATCAAGTATTAACCGTATAAGCATATTATTTAAAATATAAAGGTTAATACTAAAAGCAATAGCTAAAACAGTTAAGAAGTGATTACTTCAGAGAAGCAGGATTTGTTTGGGAGGTAGCAGTGCTGGCCTGAATGTTTTTGTTGTTCATGTTACTATAAGCTTGATTAAGAAAAAACATTTACGGGGCCGGCCCGTGGCTCACTCGGGAGAGTGCGGTGCTGACAACACCAAGGCCCCGGGTTCGGATCCCATATAGGGATGGCCGGTTAGCTCACTGGCTGAGCGTGGTGCTGACAACACCAAGTCAAGGGTTAAGATCCCCTTACCGGTCATCTTTAAAAAAAAAAAAAAAAAAAAAAAAAAAGAAAAAACATTTACTACTACATTGATAAAAATAATTAATTTAAATTAATTCATTATGTGAATGCATTTTTTAGTGGGTATCCAGTATAAAGAACAAGATACTAATAGTGGTAGGGTTTTAGTCTGAATTTCCTCACCAATGCTCAGGATTCCTAATAGAGGAATTCAATTATCACCCGACCCTTAAGACAGGTTCCTCTAGATTAAACACTAACTCTAGGCATTTTGTAGGACGTTTACCTCCAGGATCATAATCTTAAAAGCAGCAATGATAAAACAGTAGAATGCATGAATGAGGAGAGTTTTTATATTAAGTAATCGTGGATGCTTAGACCCAGTTCTGAGAAGAACTTGGAGATTCTATTACTAAAAAAAATGTTAAATCCAAGAAAACACACGTTTCTACATGGGCTAAGCAGAAAAGGCTCCTCAGGAGCAGCTCTGCCCAATAGGACACCTGCCCAAATGGACTTTGACACCTCCTTTCAGAGATTTTTCTTCCTTAGAGAGTTTCTCTGTTCCTGTTTGGAGGAATTTGTGCTGGCGCTTGTGCTGTGCTTATTTAAAGGAGCAATACCTCCTACACCCCAACAATGAATGAGAAAGAACAGCCTAGGAAAGATCCTGGCATCTCATAGCAAAGTAACAGAGATGAAGCAACATGAATGATGGCTCATGGTGAGGCTCATTATGCCAATCAGAAGAGTACTATCAGAACAACATCAGGAGAGAAAATTTCTAGTGTGAGCTATGTTTCTATGTGGACTACCACATCAATCCAACCATACTGTCTGGTATAACCATGGCACCATGTGGAAGATGGTGGTTGATAATAAAGTGCTTGTGGCTATGGACCAGAGGGTAATGATACATATACCTGAATGAGGGTGGACTGTAACCAGTAGCTCCTGACTCTTACGTTAAATGTGTTCCTAAATGTCTTGACCTTTGGCTACTCTTACAAACCTAGTCAGCATTTGATCATGTCTGCTCATGAAGTAGAATCATGTAAACAAACCAATTTGGTTGTTTATATCTGAATTGGATATGAGGTGCTCATGCTTACTTTTAAATAAGGATCTCCGTATGCTCTGTGACATCACAATACTTCAGGATGGTAATGAAATCAGACTATAAATTTCTGACTGGGGAGCAGCTACAAAATATACAGCTCTGCTATCCTTCTTTCCCAACCCTTCCTCCAAAACCAAGTCTTCCCTCCCCTCCCTAAGCTAAAGATGCATCACATATATTTCAGATAGATGCAGAGCTCCAGCCCCAAGACATACTGGATGCTCTAACCTCTGACTCACTGTCCCTAGGGCTGAGGATCAGTTTTTCAGCTTTAATAGCTTTCTCTTTTACCTCCTAGATTAAACCAAAGCTCTAAGGATGTCAATAGAATTGCTACCTTGGACCCAACATCTTGAGTTCAAGGGATACCAACATAGCCTTCTAAAAACTAAAAATCCCAACTCTTCAAAATCTGACCAGAATCTACCTTCCAGTCTTGTCTCTAGTCATTTCCTGCTGATATCTGCATTATGACATTACTTGTGATTCCTTAGACAAATCATGTATTTACCTGCTCTCAACCTCTGCTCGTGCTGCTGCCTTGACCTGGAATTTTCTACCTAGCTCTTTACAGTATTAGAGTTAGTTGTTGATGTGTCTCTCTTTAAAGTATTAGAGTTAGTTGATGATGTGTCTCTCTCTCCCACTATACTTCAAGATAACCTAAGAGCAGGGACTGTGCCTTTCTCATCTGTCCATCCTTACATTCTACTATACCTCCTAGCTCATAAGAGATACTTAATAAATATGTGCTAAATAAATCTTAATAGGCACCACAAATCATTTGTTGATTTCTGAAGTAGCTAACGTACCAAGTGAAGCATACCACTCCTCATGATGCTTCAAATGGCCAATGTCAAGGCTTATCTACTCCATATATGAACTAAAGACATCTCCCCACACACTGCCATAAAGGCAAACAACAAAACTGAGATGATCTTAGACCCCATCCTTAAAGAAAAGAAAGAATGAAAAAGAAAAAGAAAACCTCACTTCTCAAAACACTACATTAGTGTGTCCGGAATCCTGAAGTGCCCACGGAAGTCTTCCAACTCTGAAACAAAAGTGCAATGTTTGCTTATGGGACCTCCATGTGCTCTGAGCCTGGAGCAAATGGCCCTGCTTTAGATAGAATTCTGTTTCTTAGCTGAACATTGAGAAATCAGAAATGTGGCACGAGAACATAGCCAACTGTTCTTAATGGGTCTTTGATTTTCATTGTGTTGAAACAAATACAGAATGAGAAAAAAACAAAACATACTTTCATCCATCAACACACTGAAGGATGGCCCAGAAGCCACCTAAAAGACCAAATGCCAGCATTTACTACACCCTTGGGGCAGAATGCTACAATACCCCTGCCCCCTCCCATGAATTGGTTTGAAGCCTTAAGCATAACAGATGTCATTAAGAATTTTAAAATTAGGTATGCTGTGTATAATCTACATATGATGCAGAACTGGTTACTGTATAAATCAAATGCTGCTCTACTTTAAATGTCACCAAAAAGTCTGCTGACATGTACCTTTAGGCACCATTTTTACCCAAAAGCCTGAAGTTCTGAAAGAAAAAATACTTCCAATCCTATATGAAAAGCAGTGGGAGATAGGGGTAGAAAAAGAAGTGCGGGAGGGAGAAACAGAGAGTTGACAGCAGTCAACAATAATTTGTATAATTGGACTTGTCTGGCCTACCCAAAGACCTTGAAGTAAATCCAGCTGCCAGCTGACAGAAGCAGCAGCGATTCAAGTCCATTTGCCACAAGGGCAAGGACAAATCTTATGGGTAAAGAAAAAAAGTCCCTTTTGGGCTCTAAAGAGGGACCTGAGCACAGTAAATATTAAGAAAAAAAGTAGAAAACTATTTTTTAAAAGATATACGACTGTGCCTCTTTAATGATCATAATATCCTGTGATGAAGGTGGAAGGTATTTAGAAAATAATCAATAACCTTCACTAATAGCTTTTTGGGAAAATGGCAGTAATCCTTTTGTTGGCCTCTCCTAGGTCATGTACTGATGACATATGGCAGTTCTGAATTCCTCCCAATGAAAGTTTGCCTTGGAGAGTCTCTTTCACACTGGACTACAGAGGAAAGATAAAAAAATGTCAAAAAGCTAAAGCAGCCAAATATTGCTAATAAATCTGGACAGTTAGCTGTTTGGTATCTCATAGTATTTTATTTCACAGGAGACTGGCAAATCTTCTCTTGTGGCTTTTTTGGTTAATGATTCCTGGAGAAGGGAGGCAGGAACTTTTAGTTCAACCCCAAGTGAACAGTGAGATGTCCACAGCTTCCTATAAATATGTAACTGGACTATGGTATAAAGTGGGCTATTTCCCATACTTAGCAGCAGAACTTTTATAGCAATAGTGAGGACTCACAAGACTTCAATGCAAGAAGAGCAGAAAAAGAAGAATGAGCACAGATCAAGCAGAGTCACACCTTGGAGGACCCCAGAGTTGTCCCTAAGGGGGCTGAATGGCCATCCAGGTAACAAAGGTCAAAAAAAAAAAAAAAAAAAAAAAAAAAAAAAAAAAAAAAAAAAAAAAAAAAAAAAAAAAAAAAAAAAAAAAAAAAAAAAAAAAAAAAAAAAAAAAAAAAAAAAAAAAAAAAAAAAAAAAAAAAAAAAAAAAAAAAAAAAAAAAAAAAAAAAAAAAAAAAAAAAAAAAAAAAAAAAAAAAAAAAAAAAAAAAAAAAAAAAAAAAAAAAAAAAAAAAAAAAAAAAAAAAAAAAAAAAAAAAAAAAAAAAAAAAAAAAAAAAAAAAAAAAAAAAAAAAAAAAAAAAAAAAAAAAAAAAAAAAACAAACCCACAGAACATGACAAATGCAAGCTGGTTATTTCATGTGGCAATATGGTAAGGAAAGATCTGGCACAGTGGCAGTACTAATCATCAGGCAGGTGGCAGCACCGTGTTTCCAAAAGGTTGTATTTGGATTGCGCCCTAGCTAGCAGCTAGCTAGAGAGACAGAGTCCAGCACCCCAGGCCTAGCAAAGGCTAGGCTGGATGACAGAGACCCAAATAAATAGGATAGCCTTTAGTGGGGTCCTGGAATACTCCCTGGCTTCACCCACACCATATTGTAAAAAGGAAGGGTGAAGATTAATGAGTCTCCATGGGCCCCAGGGACTCTTCCCTCGAAGTATCAGACTAATCTAGAATTAGTCAGCTACCGGGGGTGTGGGCTTCTACTATCCTGACAAGCTTAGCTCCTGATGCTTTAGGTACTGGGAAGCACTGAGTCTTCCAGCTGCTGGCCTTTAGTATCTACCCCTGCTAGGGGCCGGGACAGCTTGGGTTTGACAATCAGGTGGCAAGACTGGAATACAGGGTCTGTCTTACCTTTGTGCCCTGCCAAGAAGGTCATCAATCCACTGTACAGGGCATCCAAGTGCCATGTAAGGGAATGGAATTCAGCCTGACTTCAGCTCAGCAACCCAAGGCACTAGCTCACATTACATCAACATCTAAATGATACCAGTAGATAAAAATCTAGCATTAGAATTTCAGTGTCAGTGGCCTCAGAGAGCTTCAACATACGGACCAGATGGATTCACTCTCTTAGATTTAGTTCCCTTCTCTGAACAACCTCCTGTAATACCAAAGGAATAATTATTGCTCAGTGGAATACTTCAGAGTTCTAGCCAAAAAATAAAGTCACATCAATTTAAACCAGCAAATATGAATTTTTGGAAGAGAAAAGAAGTCTCTTTCCAGAGGCAATTATTTTTCTCTTCAGAAATGTTTTCCAATATAAAATCCCCCTCCCCCACCTGTGGAATTCAAAAATGAGAATCACAGCAGCATATCTGCATGGAAGGGGCTGGAAGGCAGCAGGCATGGGGACAGAGATGGCTGTGCACAGAGCCTTGTGTGCTGCTATGACCTAAAAGCTGTGGTGCTAAGGAGAGGACAACAAAAATCAAAGCTGAAGTGCAGGTGAATGTATACTCACAAGGGAGAGACAACAAATGGTGGGACGGTCACCATTTCCTTATGTGTGTCCCACTTGACAGGTTAGAAAGCACTTTGTATCCATTATCTCACTAGAGCCACCCAACATCTCTGCAAGAGAGGTAGACCCATTTTACAGACGAAGAAGCTGAGGGGCGACAGCTGGACCGGCAGTCCATTGGACTTATTTCAGACCTGCTTCTGTCAGACCTGCTTCTGTTCCATGACCGTGGCATCATCCAGGTGGTGGTGGACACAAAACGGCATACTTCTCCCCTCCAATGGCCGCCCCACCCCAACCACACCTGACACTGCTCTCAATTCATCAAGGAAAACTGCCTGTATCCTACGTTTGGAGGAAGTTGTTCAAAGCTCTCCACATCCACATCCACGTCCACCTCTCTCCTGATGGAGAACAACAGTTGTTCTAAACGAATTGTTATCAGATCCTAAAACAAGTTCCTTCACTGTCTACCTTCTATAGATTAGTCAACAAATGTGTCTCTCTAGCTACCGAAAAGTCTGCTTATAACAGTTCCCTTTGATTACCCTCTTAAAGCAGTAATGGCTCCACCACCACAATTTCCCCACACTCCAAAGAGCCAGCAAGGCATTGGCAGCTGGCCAGTACCTCAAGGAGCTATGAACAACTCCCACCCAACCCCCGTCCTCATGGACATTTAGGACAACTTTCAATAGTATCAGTCTTAGACTGGGACAACCGGGTCCCTGCCCTAGGCCCCATAATTTATAGGGCCTTGATCTAGCCCTGCTTCAGCTACACTGCTCTCCATAGGGCAAGGAGTTTACAAGGCCAAGGGGACTTGCTGACCCAAAGTTCATGCTTCCCTCTTCTAGGCTGCTCTTGGAATATCCAGGATCTTAAAATTCCCTGTCCATGTACCCCAAGCCTGCATTCAGGGCCTGTGCTATCCTCTTCCCTTGTACTGCCTTCCTAAGGATGAACTAAACCCTAGGCCTGAGGGCTGACTGAAGGGTGGACACAGGGCAGCTGTTGCCCTAAACATGTGGGCTACAGCAGTGCTCTCACAATTTAATGTGCATGTGAATTATCTAGCATCTTATTAAAATCCAGATCCTGGTTCAGCAGTCCTAGGGTGGGGCCTGAGAGTATGCACTTCTAACAAGCTCTAAGGTAATGCTGATGCTCTGGGGTCCACACTTTGAGGAGCAAGGCTGATGTCTATAGGTATGTGTGAAAGGCCCCTTAGGGTAAGGGACAGAGCTAGGATGTTGAAGAGAAGGAGGACTTTGCAGTGAGCTTGTAATTTACACTTTTGCCTTAGGCCACCGAAGTTAGATGTGGCTTTGCCTTTCATCATGCAAAGGAGAAGTATCGAAAGCATGCCAACCACCTCTGGGCAACAAAAGGAAAACAGTCAAACGGGACATATCATTTGTCCATGATTCAAAGCCTCTAAATCTCTTCTACCATCACCTTCCATTGCCAGAAACTAGAAGACTACCCCCGGGACCCTTCACAATGACACCTGTCATAAATTTTCAGTATCAACTTTCCCCTTCCATGGACATTCACATGGTATTTTACTAGCACACGACACTGTCTGGCCCTCAGAAATCATACATTCTGCCTTGCTCACCAAAGGTCAGCATCAGAGACTGAAGATATGGAATTCAAGTAAACTGGAAAAGACACACTAGATTCCAAATGATAACACACCTTCTACCAAGCAATTTCTTGTGCTTCCTGGCCAGAGAGGGAGGGCGAGACCCTTTATGTGGACCTCACACATCCATACCAACAAACACCCAAGAGTCCATAAAACCCCAGCCTTAGGCACTGGTCCATTAACTAGGTATAGACAATCTAGATTCAAATTACCAAACCCATGTGAGAAAGCCTGAATTTTTTCCTGTCTTTTTATTATTGTAAAGAGAAAGGTAAACGTAAAAAATAATAAACACAAAATTGACAGAAACACTATATATTAATAGTCAACCTAGTAACAAACCAGCAAATCCCAAGGCACAGTAGTTTTCAAAACTTTTACAACATGGAATCACTTATTTAAATCCAATGGTAGTGTAAGCCCATATAAAAAGAATAAAAACACAGGCTGAAATGGGAGTTACAAGCCCAGGGCCCTATTTACTTGGAGCCCTAATGACTGATGCACGCAGGAGACCCCCAAGTTAATTTGAAAAATCCTCTGGTGCTCCAAGGTGCCTCATTTGAAAATCACTAGGGTCAGACTTTCTTCCTAATCTCACTGATCAGCACTCAGGCACAAGAGAAGCAAAAAATGATCAGATGAAGGAAGGAAGTCTTGCCACACTAGTGTGGGGAGTGGGTCACAGAGCTGCCAAGTGTTTTAATAATACATCCAAATGAAGCCTCATAATCACTTGAGGAATACAGAGATCTGGGTCTCAGACCTAATTCTGCAGCTAACTCACTGTGTGATGTTAAATAAAGCCCTTCCTTTTTCTCAGCTTCGGACATGGGATCCAGATGGCCTTTGCCCAGCTCTGACATTTCGGGATTTTATGATATTTCAGAATTCCATATTTAAGTGAAGATTCATGGTCACATCATCCATCAAAGATAGATGCTAGAGGAAAATAAAGAAAGGAAACCTTTATGTCGTTCCTGTTGGCATGGTTCTGTGCTTTCATTCAGAAGCTCAAAGCATTTTAATAACTTATTCCATTGGATTCATAGCAGGAAAACAAAAAGGAAATGAATCTTGGAGAAATCATATGTGTACAATATTTGAATATCTCTTACTCAGTAAGGTTCCAGATACTTCTGCACACTGTCAACCCTTACTGACTTCTGGATCCAAGCAGAGAGAACAGCATTTGCCTGTTTAGGAGGAGAAAGGTGGTCTTTAGAGAATAAAATCAGGGAGGCAGGGAGGAGGAGGAGAAGGAGGAAGCATTGCAGTAGTCTAGATAAGAAATGATGAGGACCTGACCCAAGGCCGTATGACCTGGGGTAGAAAGGACAGATTCTAAGAGACATTCAGGAGGACCCACTAACAGGACTGCGTGCTGAAGTTGAGGAGGAGGGAGGGAAGAGTGAATGCTAAGTATCTTACGTGGATGATGGCATGCATGATGATGCCATGATCCAAGCTATGACTCTGAGGAAGAAAAGGAAATTTGAGAGGCAAAATGATAAACTGCAGGTTGGAATGTTGACTGTGAGATGTCTGTGGGTCATCATGTGGAAATGTCCAGCAAGCATTTGGGTATACTGGTACAAAGTCACACAGTCCTAGGCAGGGTCAGATGCAAACATGAGATGAATGTGGAAGTCCTCAGCGTATAGGGCCCCTACTTTATTATAATTCCACCACATTGCCCCATTTTTCATTAAAGCATTTGAGTCCCCCCCAAAATATTTAGAGTCCCTACTTACTTTGAATGAAATTTGAGATGACAGATATGCTAATTAGCTTGATTTAATTACTTCACATTGTATTCATGAACCATAATATTACTTTGTACCATACAAATATATGTAACTATAATTTGTCAATTAAAAATTTTATAAATTAAAATAAAAAAATAATAATAAATAGACATGGTCTCTGCCCTTGCGTATAGCTTATAGTCTAGCAGGGGAAACAACAAGAAAAAAGACACAGGTATAATTTTAAACTGTAATGAAGTAAACAAATAGGTACAGTGATCAAGAATACTAGGGTGAGAAAGGAGACCTCTCTGAAAAGGCCTTTAACCCAAGATTTGATGGGCATTCCTGGACAAGGTAACAGACCAGGTGAAGAGCTAGAGGCAGGAAGATTTTAGTCACAAAGCTGGGAGACCCACTACCTTGGTTTCTGTGATATGTCGAGAATATTTGCTGCTGCTTTCACTGATCTTTAAATGATAGTGATAAAGTACTACAATAAGGCATGATCATAAAATTATACCAAAGCCAAAGCACTTGATGCCCATGAAATGGTGTTTAACAATTTTACGTTGTCATTGATGGGGCTGAATACAGATGGTTACATTAGTCAGATGTAATATTAACTTAAGCAAAACTTTAAATAAAATTGCCACAGAGCCCTGCATTCCATTACTAATAGCTCTGATTGCCTCAGATCACGACAGCATATTAAAGCCAGACTCTGGGCAAAGTCACTATTCTTTAGAGTTTCAGTTAAACACTGTTATTGAGGAAGCAATACTTAAAATAACATTTCTTTTAATGATTAAATAGAGAGTTGGCACAAACTGCAGGACAGAAAAAAAAAAAGCGCTATATAGCCATTGGGGACAAAATAAGTAGGTTGTGATTTGCAATTCCTTCCTGGTGGGTTTACAATTATGCCACAGCATGACAGCTTAAATGCCTAAGAAATCACTTACCTGAATCTCAATAATAGTTAGTCTCCTATCCTTTGTATGTTCACCATGAGTTCTGTTGACCTTGCTGTATGGAAAGACCGAGTTTACCCATTTACAGTTCTGCGTATTTACTGCTTACAGGCAAACAAAAGTATGCTGAGGGTTGAATGATTCTTGGCCAGCAGTGTGTATTTTAACCAGGACGTTTAAGATGCATTGGTTAACTAATTAATGTATAAATCTTAGTCAGCTGGATAAGGAAAATGAGCTTTACTTGTTATAGACATAGATTTATCTATATTAAAGTCTTTCCGCTTTTAAGAGGAAGCCTCTATGTCAAAAAAGCCAAAAGACAGAAATACTCCTGTTTGTAGTGCAATTAGAAAGGAAATTTTAAAATTGTGTTAATTTGTTGGGCTTGTAATTTGGCTGAAAATTGTGGTGTTGCAGTATGACAATTTGGGTGTGGTGTAGCATGCAAATGAACCCACCAGCACTCATCAACTATTCGTTTATTCCCTGGTTCGGTAAACTATTCAGAAATGTGTGGCCTGCCTGTGGTAAGCTAATAATTAAGTCTATTTTTTGTAATTAAGAGCTATTTTTTAAATTAGCATTTTAAGGTCCATGGGCAGCCCTTATGTCTTTTGTCCCTCACTGGCAGGATCGACAGGGTGGACCATTCAGACAAGTCAATCTTACCGCAGCGTTCAGCAAGTGAGCCATGTGTGATTTTGGCAAAGGACGAAAAGGTCTCCAGCTTGTCAGTGGTGCATAACTCACTAGGGGTCTATCAGCCCCATCGGAGTCCCTGGAACACAGCAGACCTCTGATATGTAAGCTATTGCATCTGCAAGAGGCTGAGGAGCACAACTGTTTCACCCTATTCGGTTTGCTTTCTGCTATTCCCACAAATGCTAAAAAGTTGACTGTCTTCAACACCCCTGGCTCTGACAAACAAGCTGGGAAAAAGATTTGACTGTTTATAGTTTGATTTTGAATCTCAGGGTTTTTTCATAGGTTCAGCTCAAATGTAATGCCTAGAGTATATTTATATTTATTTTTCTCAAGTCAAACAAGCCAAATGCCAAAGGCCACAGAATTATTTTCTATGCACAACTGATGGAGGTACTATACACCTCTGCCTCCTCCGTCCTCATTTTATATATGGGGAAACTAAGGCTCTGAAAATTTAGACAACTCGCCAAAAGTTTCATGGCCAGTTACTGGCAGAGCACTGACTAAAACTCAAGCCTTCTTCCCCACACTGCCCTCGGGCAGGGCTCTTTCCAGCACACTACATCACCCCCACCCCACCCCCAAAGTAAGTCTGCTAGAAAATGTCCAGGCAGTGAGTTGTATGGAGTAATTTGCTGGTGTAAAGAGAGATTTGTGGGGTTGTAAGTGAACAAACACTCAAAAGGCTCTTACCAAACGGCCTGCTTATTGAGCTGTTCAGCATCCTGCTGGGGTCAGATCAAAGCTTAACAATGTGCTGCATTAAGAGAGACACTGAGGGGCCCCAAAGCAGATCAGACACCATGACCTGAGCAAGGTTTAGCTGGCTTAGATTTGGACTATGCCCCATTGTTCCTTGTATCTGTTACCCCTTATGCTGAACCAACTATCTGTGATCTGGCTCAAGATCTAATACTCCTTGGCTTCTCCCTTTGGTTCATTCATAAATTCTCACTCTTCCTCCCTCCCAACTTCCATCCCTCCATATAGTTCCTGTCCTTGAATCTCCCACCTGATTGCTGCGCCATACTGCCCCATCATCCCACAATTCAAGTTCCAGGTCACCACAGCCAGAGTACACTCTCTCTTGATCCACCAGTTCCTGAGGATGAGAATGAGGGGTGGAGAGTAAGGTGGGAGAGGCAAGCATATTTAAAACACTTTTACTTTTTCAAAATATCAACTAGAAAGTTCTGTCATGCATTCCTTGTCATAGCTACAGTAAAATGAATACAGATCATTAAAAAGAGACCAGATCTTGAAAGGCCTGCTGAATCATCAGGAAGATGAAACTGGGTTCCACCCACAATTAGGACTGAATGTATTTTCTTATATTCTTGGCTTTTAAAAATTGTTTTCCTCCAAATGGTTTATAGTAACTTTTTCTTAGCAGAATATTTTCTAGGTATGAAATTACTATTATTTGGGGCAATTGTTTTAGAGCTGGGAAATTCAATTCAACAATCATAAAGGTAATTAATTTCTCATCAAACCACATGGGTAGAGATGTTTTATTTACAGAAATAATCTCTGTGTAAAGAAAGTTAGCAAGAAAATTATGCCTTGTTTAGCAAATGTGTTACACCAGTGATTGACAATAAAATAAATACAGAAAAATATAACTCAATTCATACCATTTATAAATTTGTGACAATTCAATCACAGGTTGCTATATTTTACCTTTCCTCTATCTGTTGAAAAACAGCAACAAGTTTCTGAGTAAATTAAGAGCATAAACATGAGCTTTTAGGGGATGTTTAACCCAGTTCAGAGAACAAACTGTTTCCAAGCTCTCTAACATTCATTTGCATATAAATAATTAGTGTGCCGATTTCAAATGATCGTTACCTACTCATTGGAGCATATTCCATCAAAACCTCTACATGGCAATATTTTGTTAGCTGTTTATAATATTATTTCTGTTTGAAAATAAGAAAAATGGATTATTTTCCAGTAATCTCTAATTCAGCACTGTCACAACATCAGGATGCCCATCCCTCCTCTCTGGCTGTGTTAGAGAGGCCTAATTGCACTACACAGACTGCCCACATCTTAGCACCCACTGAATCCTCATTTAAGAGCATTTAGAAAATGTCTGTAAATGCCTGATGCAGTTTGCCCTGTTATCTAGGGCAAACCAAGTCTCCACTTAGGAACCAAGATGCCCAGGGCTTTAAGAGATTTAGTGGAAGAAAAACAAACATGTACCTGTATTGCTTCTACAATTAATAAAAACCTAATAAGTATAAAAAAATTCAGAAAATGGGTAAAGAACTGTTCTGGTAACTCAAATGCTATCTGAGCCATTAAAGGGAGCTCAGAGGTCATGATGGGAGACCCAACCCATGGCAATAAAATTCTCAGCATAAGCCCAGCAACCCAGCTTCTGCTTTAAGACCTCTAGAGCCTCATAGCTGACCATCTCCTAGAGCTCTTCCCATCATCCAATTGCCAAAGCATCAGACATTCTTTTCTTACATTGGGCCAAAATCTGCCTCCCTATAATTCCTACACATTGATCCATGTTTCTAGGGGGAAAAAAACAAAAACAAAAAACTAATGTTTTTATGGTTGTTTACATGGTAGTTTTCACATATATATTCTCATTGGACCATCTCAATATCCTGTGAAAAGATATTCCTAATATCCTTGTTTTATAGATGTAGATCTAGAGGCTGAGAGAGGCTGGGAACTTCTCAGGGTTGTAGAATGGTGAAGTGGCAGACACAGGGCTTGAATAAGGTTCTCTAACACCACTTTTTATGCCCTTTTCACTACCCCATCTTGCCTGACTCACACATAGGAAGGAAGGAAGGAAGGGAGGGAGGGAGGGAGGAAGGGAGGGAGGAAGGGAGGAAGGAAGGGAGGAAGGAAGGGAGGAAGGAAGGAGAAGTGGCTTCTGCTTCCCTGGGAGAAGAACACTTGAAGGCAGGGAGGGGTAGAATACTTGATGGTACACTAGCTACACACTTTCCCTGAGAGATCTCTACAACTCACGTGGATTTAAACCACCCATACAGAGGGGGCCAGATCTGTATTTCCAGCCCAGACACTTATTCTGAGTTCCGGAACAAAACAGTCACTCTTCCACCTAGAAGTCCCACAGTAACTCAAATTCAGCAGGTTCCAATCTGAATTTTTACATTGTTCTCCATTGTCTCTTCACCCTCTATTCCTGATGTTGGTCAGAAGTATTACCCTCTGCTCAATCAGCCATGCCAGAAACTTGGAGAATTATCCTAAACACTTCTCTCTCCCTTATCAGCCCTCCCTACAACATCATAAAGATTTCACCACTTTGGGATCTCTTTGATTCTGCCTCTTCCTCTCCATCCTCACTGCTACTGCCTTACTCAGTTCACCATATCTCACTTAGACAAGCTTAGCAGGCTCCTAAATGGTCTCTCTGACTCCAGTAGCATTCCTCTCGAATCTACCTGCCCCCATGTAGATCACCACCAGAGTGATCCAATATGACCATCTATGTCCCTCCTGTGCTACCAATCTTCCAATGGCTTCCTGTTGCCTCCAGATGAGATTCTTAAATCCAGCTGATCAAGAAAATGCTTAAGTGCACCAGATGATTTGAGTGATTCAGCAATGTGTACAAACTAATGGTATATAAGGTAAAGTTTGCACCCTCAGTGATCCGAATCCTACCTTACCTCTCTTGTCACCATTCCCACCACTTTCCCCTTGGTAAGAAATATGCCAGCAATCTTAGAAACACACCATGCTGGCTCACACTTCTGTGCCCCTACTGCGGCTGACTTTTAAGCCAAGAATGTTCTCTCTATCCCTGGCCAACCTCTACTGAACCTTTAAAACTTAACTGAGGTGTCACTTCAGGAAGCCTTTTGTGATCTTATCAGACTGGATTAGGCACCCTTCCTCTGTGACCCCAGAGCATCATACAGGGTTCTCTATCATGACACTTAGCATATTGTGTTGAAATTATTTGCTTGTATGTCTGACTCCCTGACTCTCTTGGGACAGACTGTGGCTGATTTTCCAGCTATATAGTAGGTACTCAGTAAATATTTTTTGAATTAATGATTCAGATGTCCTTTGGGCTGAATAGTGATCCCTGAAGTCTAACCATGTGGCATTGAGTGTGGAAATAACATGATAACAGGTTTCATCTCTTTTCTTTTCTTTCCTAATCAAAGAGCTCCAAATCTTGAGATTTCTTGGAGGTAGGCATGATCAGCTGGCTGGAATCCAGATGGGTGACTGATAAAAACCTGCTTCGGCGGATGTGTATTTACATACTTTCTGGAAGCTCTGTACATAAAGGAAATGCTTCCAGCCCTTCCTTGCTTGGCTCTTGGCATAATTTCTGATAGTTCCCTGCTCTAAGAGTCACTTCTGGACCAATGCAAGATGAGATTCCCTTGATGGAGGTAGGCATGATATCATGAGTTGTCATTGCTACATGCCTGCAGAGCTTGGGATACTGAGAAGCAATCTGTGGACTAGGACTTACCTTAAGAGAATGAGCAACTCTATGGCAGAGTGGGGGAGCCTGCAACAACCCGAAGAACCTCTAGTCCAAGGACTGTGGGGAATTTATGGTCCCCTCTGGGCCTACAGGATATAAGCCCTCAGGGACAGCAGTATAGTTTGGTAGAGAATAGCCCAGAGGTACTCTAGGCTCAAATTCCCCAGGGCCAGCAGATCAGTTTGGTTTCCTGTGGCTCTGTGGGACTGGCCAATAAGCACATAAAAATAAGCTCAACATGAGTCATTAGGGAAATGCAAATCAAAACACAAGATACTACTTCACATCCACTACAATGGATATAATAAAAAATACTGAGAATAACAAATGTTGGTGAACATATGGAGAGAATGGAACTCTCCTACATTACTAGTGGGAATGCAAAATGATGCAGCCACTTTGGAAAAGTTGAGCAGTTTCTCAGAGTTAAACATTGAGTTACCATATGACTGAGCATTTCCACTGCTACGTATCTACCCAAGAGAAATTAAAACATATGTCCAAACAAAAACCTAGACATGAATGTTCATAACAGCATATTTATAATAGTCAAAAGGAAGCAACCCATGTGTCCATCAAGTAATGAATGAATAAACAAAATATGGTATATCAATACAGTGAAATAACAGTTAGCCAGAAAAAGGAACTGGACTTTATTAAAACAAAAACTTATGACCTGTGAAAAGCACTGTTAAGAGAATGAAAAGAGAAGCACAGACTAGGAGAAATATTTTCAAAACACATATCTGATAAGGAACTTGTATCTAAAATATACAAAAGCTTAAATCTCAACAACAACAACAACAAAAACCGGTCCAATTTAAAAACGGAAAAAAAAAATCTAAACAGATACCACACCAAAGAAGATAAACAGATAGCAAGTAAGCATTTAAAAATATGCTCATCATATGTTATTAGTGAATTGCAAATGTAAACAACGAGATATCACTACACATCAATTAAAATAGCAAAATTCCAACCAACTGACAACACCAAATGCTGGCAAGAATGTGGAGCAATAGAAACTCTCATTCATTGCTGGGGAGAATGCAAAATGGTACAGCCACTTTAAAAGACAGTTTGGCAGTTTCTTACAAAGCTAAACAGTATCAACATATGACCCAGCATCACACTCATTGGCACTTACCAAAATCAGCTGAAAGCTTATGTGCACACAAAAACCTGCACACAAATATTTATAGCAGCTTTATCCATAACTGCCCCAAATTGGAGGCAAACGAGATATTCTTCAAAAGGTGAATAGATAAAGAAATTGTAGTGCATCCATACAATGGAATATTGTTCAGCTATAAAAAGAAGCTATCAAGCCTCATAAAGACATGGAGGAAGCTTACATGCATATTACTTAGTGAAAGAAGCCTGTCTGAAAATACTACATACTGTATCATTCCAAATATATAACAATACAGGAAAGGTAAAACTATAGAGAAAATAAAAAAGATCAGTGGTTGCTCTGAGAGAAGGAAATACTGCCCTAAAAATCCCCTGTGTTTCTCCTATTCATCAAAATTATCCTGTATGATATTGTAATGGTGGATATGTGGCAGACATTTGTCAAAACCCATAGAACCATACAACACAAAGAGTGAACCCTAATGTAAAGTATGAACTTTAGTTAATAATAATGTATTGGTGTACCAAACCAATGCAAGATGTTAGTGGGGAAAACTATGGTTCAGAGTGAGGGGAGGTGAGTATATGGGAACTCTGTACTATGCGCTCAATCTTCTGTAAACCCAAAATTGCTCTAATAATAGTTTATTAATTAAAAACAAAAACTTGAAAAAAAAAGAATGAAATATTGATACGTTCTACAACATGGATGGATAGATGAACTCTGAAAACATTATGCTAAGTGAAAGAAGCCAGTCACAGAAGACCACATAGTGTGTAATTCCATTTATACACAGAAGGGTCCAGAACAGGTGAATCTATGGAGACAGAAAGTAGATTAGTGGTTGTCTAGGGCTGAGGGAAGTTAAGGGGAAATGGAAGGTGATTACTAATGTATATCGGTTTTTTCTTTGGGGGCAGGGGGTTGAAAATTTTCCAGAATGTTTTGTGATGGTTCTTATGATGGTTATAGAGCTCTGTGAATGCACTAAAAATCACTTTAAATGGGTGACTTGTATGGTATGTGCATTATATCTTAATAAAGCTGTAAAAATGCTAACGAATTTGAAAATCTCAATAAAATAGACAATTTTCTTTAAAAATTAGCAAGTTAGCAAAGTGGAATTACAAAGAAGTAGAAAACATGGAAACAATTGTGCTGTTAAAAATGTTTTTTCCTTCAATGATTGTTACAGTGCCTAAACCATCTTATGAGCAAGTTCTTTCTAACTTACAAGAAACATAATTTCCATGTTCTAAAAGTGGTTTCCAATAGAGGAAAAGGAAATAAGCCCCATTCATTTTATAAAACTAAAGTTATACTGACCACAAAACCTGACGATCAACACAAAAACATACAAAGAAAGAAAACTGAAGACTGATGTCATTTACAAATACAGATGCAAAAATCCTAAATGAAATGCCAGGAAACCAAATCCAGCAAGCCACCATAAGCAAGGACAGAATATACCAAGAGTGCAATTTAATATTAGGAAATCTGGACATACAGAGTTTGTCACAATTAGTCGAAGGAGAATACCTGCACAAATGACAAGGAATTAACATTTAAAATTTATTAAAAACTCTCTTAAGAAAAAAAGGAAAAAAATCCTATACCAGAACAGAAAATTGGGCAAAAGTAAAAAGAAAAAAATGTTCAGTTTCATTAGTAATTAAATAAGTTTAAACTGTTTAAAATAAAATATCAAAATTTCTGTGTAGTCAAATTGGCAAAATACTCAGCAATCTCAAGAATTCAGAAAAAAAAGGGCATGCCCATACTCTGCCTCTAAGATGAGAATTGTTATAGGGCCATTTAGCAATATCCATCAAAAGCCTTAAAATGTGCATACATGTGAAATAAACAATTGGACATCTAGGAACTTATTCAAAAGAAACAATCAAGAATTTTTGCAAAGACACAGTGCTCATCTCTGTGTTGTTGACAGTAGGTAAAAACAGAAAATAACTTAAATATCCAACAGCAGCAGATTGGTTAAATAGATTGTGGTACTTTCATAATGAACGTGCAAAAGAACAATGAACTTAAAACAACGTTCAGAATACATTAAGTAAAAAGCGTATAAAATAGCATGTAGAGTATACAGAAAAGATTAGATGGTTATAATAAAATGCTAATAGTGGTTACCTCTAAGTGGGAAGAATAAGGGGGACTTTATGCTCTCCTTTTTGTATATCTGTTTCCTACATATTCTATAATAAACATTCATTACTTTGCTAAAGAAAAAGTACAATAAAAGAGTCTTAATGTTTACACTCTTTAAGTAAGAAGTTCCACTGCTAGAAATTTATCCTGGACAATCAGACATTCACATAAAGATTTATGTACAAGAACACACATTATTGTAATAGCAAAAAAGGGAAACCAACTAAATGTCTAGCAATAGCAATTATAAAGCATAACATAGCTATGGCTATAAGATGAGATACTGGGCAACTATCACAAATCATGAGGTAGAAGAACATCTAAGGATACAGAAAATTAAGTGAAAAGGCAGAATATAAAACAGTAAATACAACACAAAGGTAATTTTTGAAAAAAGACCAGAGAGAAGTATACCAAAAAGAACATCAACTGTGGTTCTCCCCAAGCAGTAGGACCACAGGTGATTTTTTTTTATTTTCATCTTTCTACATTATACACATTCTCTGTAATACTCTATACTTTTAAACTCCAGAAAAAAATAACTTTACATTTAAGGAGCAAGGATAGAGGAAAGGTAGAAAAACATCATAATTCTTTCTGCTGCCGTATGCTGTGAGACATTTATGTCAAAGCACGCTGGCACCACATAACTGAATCTAAGAATTGGTCCTGTATGAACGGGAAGAACATAGATGAAAACAAATGAGAAAAGGGGTAATGTTTATATGTTTTCTGTGTGATTGTTTTTAAAGAATAAACATAGAAAAATCCAAAAACCAACATATCAAGAAGTTAAGAATGGTTAATTCTTGTTGGTAGGAACATGAGTGACGGTTACTTTTGTGCATGTAATTTTCTATTTTTCTGTAAATAAGAAAATAAGATAACAGGGCTGGCTGGTTAGCTCAGTTGTTTAGAGCATGGTGCTGATAACCCCAAGGCCCAGGGTTCAATCCCTGTACTGGCCAGCTGCCAAAAATAAATAAATAAATAAAATAACATAAAACCAAGGAAGATAGCTATAGATATTTCCACTCACTGGTGTTGGAGAAGTGTAGGCAGCACATTTGGTCCTCTGTCTCTGAAACTGCAAGAGAGCCCAGTCAGTCAGTTCCTGGGATAGGAAGGAGCATTCATGGCCATTGCTTTCCTCTGCTGGTCTGTGGGCCTGAATATCAGGGCACAGCCAATGAAATAATGCATTGATGCTAGTCTCCCCATTTGCTGCATGACAGGGAGCCCCTCACCCTATGCCAATAGCCCCACAAATCAAGGTCATGAACCCCTAAACCTTCAGAGCCTCCAGTCATGCAGAGCCCCCAAACGGAAGCATACTTTCCTCTGCTTTAGCTCTTATGCCATCTGCCCCCTTCCATTATGAGATAGGGGACACTCAATTTCCTTGGGTTTGGGTTTCAGGACACACCTCTGGGTTTCAAACCACTCACCAAGGTCTCTTGCCCCTCCTCCAGGCCCTCCCCTAGAGGAGAGTTACTGTTGCTTGTTGGACCTACTTTTGATACCAACATGGGGAGATTGAGACCACAAGGGGTGGACTTATGCAAATCCAATGGCTGAGCATGCTTGGTAGAAAGGAATTATATAACTCTAGCAGCTGAGCATGCTCAGTAAAAGGAATTTATACCAGCTTATATGACCCCAGTGACCAAGCATGCTCAGTGGAAGGGAGTTTACCCTTTGAATAACCTTCCACTCGAGGCACTAAAGATCACAGAATACTCTTGAATATGTCTGGTGCATGTGATAGGATTTGACCAATGAACATGCCCTGAAAGGAGACCAATTGAGCAAGTGTAAGACTATGTTACATAACTGGGAAGCACCCCTTTAATTGAATATTCATTAGATATCACGAATATGTATTAGATAGTGAAACTATATAAGTGGAATCCAGGCAGGAGGTGGGGTTGTTGCTCACTTTCCTGGGGCCAACCCACACTTCACTGGCTGAGGTGTGTATTTCTTACTTTTTTGTTAAACTTGGTGTGGTCCTTCTCAGCCTCTGGAGCTAGGCTGTACTCTCTCTGTGAAATCTTTATCTCTTATTAGTTACATTAAACCTGTTCTCACTATCTACTGTGATTCCACTCTTGAATTCTTTCCTGTGGTGGAGTCAAGAACCTCATAAGAGGACAGGGTAGGTTGAGACCAGACATCAGGCTTCCCCAGACACTCTCCTCTGGTATCAACTAGACTGTGAGCTCCTGGAGGGCCAGACATGAACTTTAGCTCAAATTGCCTCTATGCCTACCTTAGTGCCTTGCATAAAGTAGATATCTGATGAACAGTTATGAGACTTTGAAAGGCAGGCAGGTATGAAATGGTGCTTTGGTGCCTGACTCGGGAGTAGAGGGATATGGATACCAGCAACCCAGAAGCATTTCATCTCGTCAGGAAAGCACAACCCAGCCCACCGCTTGGCCACTTCTTGAAATGTGCATGGCTGTGATAGTCTCATGGGTGAGAATGCCACCTAGTGGAATAGGGTAGGCATGGGCAGTGATGAAAGTAGGTCAAAGAAGAAATAAAAGCTGGCTCAAACAGATCTTCTTTGAAATAAAAACATACAGGCCATCACAATAAGTGGAACGGTGGGGACCAGATGAACTGTCTATGTAAGGACATGGCAGCAACCAACTCAATGTGACATCAATATAAAAACATACCTGTGATGCAATAGGTTTCTTATGTTTCAAACTGAAGGAACATATCCCATCTCATTGCCAAGGGCTTACAAACTAACCCTTAGAGTCAGGGTTAATGGCACTTACTCGAGGTTTTTGTGGATACTATGGTAGTCCCATAACTTTAAAATTATTCTACCATTATTCAGCATTATTTCTCTTACTTAGTGGGGAGATAACGGAATTTGTCTATCATGAGAAGTATATATAATTGCTGAAATCTCCTTTGCTAAAGGTTCACATAATGAAAGGTATAAAAAAACAACTTTTTTATTAAAACAAATTAATTCTTTAAATATTTGCTGGGTGTCCCAAGGCATTGGCTAGTGTTCTTAGAAAAAAGTTTTGAAGGACAGAAAAGCTCACATCAAAATTGCACAGCCCTTATCTTTTCCCAATCTAATATAAGTAAAACAGTGGCTGTCAAACTGAGTACAGGGAAATCCTCCCATTTCCTCTAACATTGGAATGGAATAAGGTCCCACTACTCAAGCTCACACATACTAGGTCTGAAAGTATGTGAGGGTTAAGTACCTCAGACTTGGTCTGTTTGAAGTGGTTTTTTTTTTTTTTTTTGCTTTCAATGCAATAAACTGGAGACAGTCACTATGGACTTAGAGCTTCATGGAGTCACATAGATTTGATGATTCCAAGAGTACCATACATAGCTTCAGAAGCCCATTCTAAACAAATTTCTTTGAATGGCAAGGCAACAATTTTTTTTTTTTTCTTTTTAGTTGAGCCAGGAGAGATTCTGGCCAGCATAACTAGAGAGTCTATGGAATTCCAGAGGCAACACCTCACCTGCCTTTAAACACTAGTGCAATAAGAGAGCTCACAATAAGGTTAGACAACCTACATAACACCTTTTATCCAAACTGTTGGAAGTTTCTACCTGATCTCTGTCTTCACTTGCCCCCAATTTAGCCTACACATTCTAGCCATATTAATATTCTTAGAGCCTAACTCTGGCCATTTCATATTTCTCCTCTAACCCCTGCTCAAAAACCTTCAGTGCCTTTATATTGCCAACTGAAAAAAGTTGAAACGATTCAGTATAGCATCCAAGGCCCTGAAAAATGTGGCTCGCAACCTACCTTTCCAAACATATTTGATGTAATGCAACCATCATGAGCCTGTGCTGAAGTCAAACTAAATTTTTCACTGTTCAAGTATATCAATATTTTTTTCACCTCTCCAGCAGTGAAAAAAATCCGGCCACCCCAAAAGGTCATTAGGATCATTCTCAAGTGATGTACAAACACTGTCTGAAATATCCTTAGGCATGCTATCACACTGCCTTTGGAGATACAGATCCAGGGAGGATGAGTCAAGAGTTTATACTGTTCAGTACTTCACCTGGGTTATTTTAGTGCTTGTTCTGGTACTGACTAGTCTACCGCTTCCCAAACATTTTTGGAGTTTGACATATCATTGGTTCTACTGAAATCAATTTTTTGTATTGTTTTTGTAAAATTTACCTACCCCACTCCCAAAATGTTGTAACTTTTTTTGAAAATTAAAGTTAATTAAAATGAATTTGTCTTTGAGAGTTTTAGAGAAATTTTGTGAGGTACTTTGAAATCCTATGAGATACCCTGGAATGGCCCAAAAGTGAAGTGGACAATCACTGTCTTGGCAAACGTGTTTGTCTCTCCATGCTTTGCTGTTTCTACCTACAAAATGGGAGCTGCTCCTACACTTTCCCAAGTCTGCCAGCCTGGATATTATGAGAACACGTGCTGCATATAAAGAACTTTGCTTTCCCAAGAATAAAAAAATCATACATAACCCAGATAAAGCAATTTGATCATAACTCTAAAATCTCCTTATGATAGTAAACATTCTAAATGTTACCAAGAAAATATGAGATACTATCATATTACTTAACAACACAAAGACAAATTCTTTCAGGCTGCAGAAAGACATTTGTGTCATTGAACTTACATTTGGAGATCAGAATACTTGGGAAGATGTAGACCATTGCCCTTGGGAAGGAAGTGGCCTTAGGGACTGCCTTTAGTTTCTGCAAACAGAGGAGTCCCTTCTGAGGTAGGAATGGGAGTTCAGGACTTTGAGAAGGTAATATGTCATAATTTTCACTTGGTTCTCTGTTGAAATATTTCTGTCTGTGGAGAGATACAGGTGAAGCACTGGGAGGAAAGGCTGAAAAACAAACATAACACTCCCTTGTCAGGAATACATTTTGTCCCCACAAGGCTACTTTATTGTCAATCACAATTCAGCAAATCCTTTTGATAGAATTCTTTTATTGCACCTGTCTGTAAGAGGTTGAACCTCTCCAAGCAGCAGTCTGTGGAGAATCTGAAAATTAGACTGTAATCGTAACTATAAATTAAAATTTTACAAGTCAACAGAGTCCCAGACCAAAGAAAAGGTGACAGGCCATATAGGCTACTGTTCTGCTTCCAGGCTGGACAAGAAGTCCATCCCAAGTGGACTGGGAAAGAGTCCAAGTCATTCTAAAAGAATTACAGAAAGAAATCTGCTGTGAACTGAATGTTTGTGTCCCCCAAATTCATATGTTCAAATCCTAACCCCCCAATGCTATGTTATTAGGAAGTCAGGACTTTGGAAGATGATTAGGTCATGAGGGTGGAGCCCTCATGAATGGTATTTGCACTTTTATAAGAATAAGCTGAAGAGCTAGCCCGCTCTCTTTCTGCCATGTGAGGACACAGCAAGAAGACAGCAATCTGCAACTCCAAAAAAGGCCCTCACCAGAACCCAACCAAACTGGCACCCTGATCTCAGACTTCCAGCCTCCACAACTGTGAGAAATAAATGTTTGTTGTTTATAAGCCACCCAGTTTATCGTACTTTGTTATAGCAACCTGAACTAAGGCAGAACCCAAGAATTGAAGACCCAAGAGCCAGAAAAAAGAAAAGACCTCTAGAGATCACTTGTAGCCTTTTACAGTGATGGATTATGCTAATTTGCTTAGACCTAATGTTATCACTTGATAACATCAGGTGAAAATAACTAATATGAAGTAAACTATACACAACGTACACTCTCATATAACATGATTAAATAGCTTATGAAGATCCTATGACTATTTTTTATGTATAAAAAGGTTAGTATAAATTAGTCCTTAGCTAATGTAAAAGTGCTAAACCGTCCTTCCTGCTTGTTATTTCTTCTTCCCTATCCTACTACTTAGGTTCCTAGGTGCCCCCAGCTCTTACCCAGAATCAGGTAACTTCGACCTTTCAGAAGAATCACCCCTTAAAAGACCCAAAAGAAACCCTGGAAGGATGTACTGGCACTTGACTTCCCCTAGGAATTTCCAAGTGTTTAGAGAAAGGGGTCTAGATTAAACTAAGCCCATTCTCAGAGCTGAACAGACATCCCAACAGGAGGCTGCAAGTTTCCTAGATCAGAAGCTAGGTAAAACCAAGCATGCACGATAGCTTTGAGCTTCTGAAGTCTTCATTGTCCTTTGTTCCTCAACCACAGGGGCTCAAAAGCTCTAGATCACCCAGAACTTGGGGTGTGGGCTGGCAGAAAAGCCCAAGGGAAAGCTCTCCCATCTGGGAAAGAGCTCTGCACACAGAAGCTAACAAACCACCTGTATGGGACATTAAGAAGAAGATTACCGCACTGGATGAAATGTGGGATTAGAACTCTCCAAGCCCTGGGACCCCAGAAGCATTAGGGGGGATGAAACGGCAATCACACCAATCCCTGCCCAGTATGTTACACTTTGAAATTTACCAGTGACTTTCTCCCCTATTATTACAGTTGATCCTCACAATTGCCTTATGAAGTCAACGTTGTTAGGATGATTTTAGAGATGAGGAAATTCATGGACAAAGAGATGAGTGAGTGGTCCAGGGTCATGCAGCTGTTGAGCAGTAAAGCTAAGATCCAAACACTCCTTCATGGCAATACAGGTCCTGTGAACAGAAGATAGTTCTCATTTTTTCTGCAACCTTATCACCCTTTCTGGATAGCCCCCAGGAAGCAGACCTTGCAGAAACACAATGTAATCTTTTCTGGAAAACTTTCTGCACAGATGTTGAATATACAGTTAAGGGTATCTTTGGCACTGTGGCACAAAGCACAGTTAGTAGTCAATTCTACTCTTGTGGGACTTCCTTTTCCCTGGTGGATTCCTCAGCACAGAGATCTCTATCTCCAAAAATGGACATTGGTCCTGTGATTTGTTGTCAGTGCCTATGTCTGAGTCTTTGAAAAGCAAACAATAATTAACCTACCAAGAGGAAATAACTTTAAATGGCAGCACTACTGTGGGCTTTATAATGACCAAAGGGTAGTAGTGTCCCATTAATTTAGACTCTGAAAGTGCAGAAGTTAGGACTGATCTTTGCAGTGTCTATGAGAAACCAGCTTTCAAACGTAATTAATCTGGTATTAGCATATAATTCCTTACCTTTTAAACCCTAAAACAGAGGTGAGAAAAATGATGCAATAATGTAACACAGTCTCAGTTTTGGTCATATTTGTTCACCTTTGAGAGTCTTTCTTCTTGAGGAGCAGAGATGAGTTTATCTGAAAAGGAACCTCCTAAAATGTCTCCCTTATGCAGCAATTTCTGAAGTTCATGAAAAAGAAATTTGCAAATACTTAGCATGTAGGTGGACTTCTGATTATGAATATAATGGAGTAGCTTGTATCAAACTAATACTTTCACTGAAAATAACTAGGAAAGCAGATAAAATTTTAAAACCTCTGTTTGAAGACACAGGAAAAATGACAAAGTAACCAGGACTCCAGGAGAGATAGGCAATGACACTCCAAACCACCTTTTCCCTCAGGACATTTGCTGATTCTGGCCATCACAAAAGTGGGTGAGGATATGAGTAAGCTCCTCTACTAAGAGGAGAGAAACCAGCAGACCTCTGTGTAGTCTCTTGGGAATGGAGAAAAACTATTAGAGACTTGAGGAGCCAAGATTCTGGTGAGAAGTGAGGGGAAGGGAATTAAGCACAATATTCTTCCAGTTCTTCCATCAAGACAGTTACTGAATTCTAACTGCCTTAATCAGAAAACTAAAAAGTAACTGTTAAGCTAGAATTTTATATCTAGCAAAAATATCTTTCAAAAAATGAAGGCAAGATTTTGGGAGGAAAGTGGCAGCAAATCATCATAGTTTTTGAACCTCCCTGAATCATCTACTTTTAAAACACAGAGAGAGCTAGAATATGAAACAAAAACTCATAAGCGACATATGCAACAAAACTAGATGACAAGGCATCCCAATAAACCCAAATATGAACAGGAGGAGACAATCCACTAAGCTATGAGGCAATATAGTACCAGTATCTGCTGAGAGGAAGTAGAAGAAACAAATGGGGACATCTGAAATACCTGAAAATAGGAGTACACCCAAATAGTCAGCATGTACTTACTGCACGTGTAACAGAACAGTTGGACAACAACAGTCAGAAGAAGGAGAAGTTCTGGACACTCCAATGCAGGGGTCTGAAGGGCTGGAGTAGTCTGGACCTGAGGTTATCTAAAAATTCATCAGCAAGGAGATAGCTTCCACTCTGGGTAAGCTGGAAGAAGCATCATTCCCACAGTTAAGACAAAAAATGAGCCAGACTAACTCCAAATTCATGAATTTTTTCCAATGCATTGGAGAGCTGAGTTTGCAGAACAACAAACTTGCTCAAAATCTGAGGGGATATAGTTCCTGCAGGAAAAGAGAAGACATGAACACTCACTTCTCTGGGGTAAGCTTACCAAAAAACAGTAAGAAAAGTTCAGCTAGAAATATTCATGAACTGGTGAAGACAAAATGTGGGTTGGCAAGACAGTGTGAAGCTACCAAAGCCTCAGAAACTGGTCATTCTCTTGTAGGCTCTTTCTCCATGAACCCCACTGGGTACTTGAAGAAAAGATCACCAAGAGCCCTAAGAATGAACCCACTGAGGTGCAGACCTTGGAGAGAGGAACTTGGCCCTGCATGAGGAATAAAGATCTCTATTCTGTGGACTTTCCCTATCTCACTTAGGGAAAAAATGCCTCACTCTGTGTGGGAAAGGACAACAAACCTTGACACCCCTAGGACACTGATGGAAACTCACTGTAGCTGAGCAAAGGAAACAGGAAAAATATACTGCTGGGGGAGGGCAAAAATATGCACAGGGCCCAGAAGTACACAAGGGGAGAGGCAAAAGATTTGAGAAGCCCACACACCTGAGACCCAGAAACATAGTACCTAAGACTGAGGCTTAAGCAGAACAGAAAATGACCTCCTCCCAATTCCCCACACCACTAAGCAAACAAGTTTAAGTAACTATAACAGCAAAATACTGCTGGGAAAGGAACAGAGGAAGCAGAAGAGCAATGTAAAGAGACCATCTGAGGCACAGAGTATAAAGGGAAGATCTAAAGCTCAGTATGGAAAAGACATTGCTCTGGAAAACCAATTTGCACCCTAAACATAAGGAATCATTACAGGAATTTGAAGCCTGTGTTGCACTGAGGGTAGACAGCAAAGACAATCTCAAACCCAGCCCAACTTCTAACTATGTTAACTCAAAACTTTACACTGAAGAACTAGCAGAAGGAAGTGTGGGATGCCTATTTCCAGGCATAAAATCTATTTACTTCAGTCTCTACCATCCTATATAAGATTTTGGCTTCAAACAAAAAAATTGAGACAGACAAAAGAATACAAAACCACAGGCAACAAAATAAAAAATAAACAAACAGAACTATATCAACACATTCTGCACAACAAAGGAAACAATCAACAGAGTGAAAAGACAACCTACAGAATGGGAGAAAATATTTGCAAACTATGTATCTGACAAGGGATTAACATCCAGGGAATTCAAACAACTTAATAATTTAAAAAATATAACAATCTGATTAAAAACTGGGCAAAGGAACTGAACAGACATTTGTCAAAAGAAGACATACAAATGGCCAATAGGTATATGAAAAAATGCTCAACATCACTAATCATCAGAGAAATGCAAATCAAAACTACATTGAGGTATCATCTCGCCTCAGTTAGACTGGCTATTATCAAAAAGACAGAGAATAACAAATGCTGGCAGGGATGCAGAGAAAGGAACCCTTACACACTCTTGATGGGACTATAAATTAGTACAGCCATTATGAAAAACAGTATGGAGTTTTCTCAAACAACTACGGATAGAACTGCCATACGATCCAGCAATCCCACTTTTGGGTATATACCAAAAGGTACAGAAATCATCATGTCAAAGGGACACCTGCACTCCCATGTTCATTGCAACTCTGTTCACAATAGCCAAGATAAGGAACCAACCTAAATGTCCATCGATGGATGACTGGATAAAGAAAATGCATTACATAAACACAATGGAATACTACTCAGTCATTAAAAAAGAATGAAATTCTGCCATTCTCAGTAACATGGATGAAGTTGTAGAAAATTAGGTTAAGTGAAATAAGCCAGGCACAGACAGAGGAAATACTACATGTCCTCATAAATGGGAGCTAGAAAGAAAGAAACTAGCTAACTAACAATAAGTTGAATTTTCAGAAGGAGAGAGCGTAACTGTGGTTACTAGATGTGGAAAGGGGGGAGGGGGAGAAGAATAGTGACAGGCCGATCAATGGACACAAAACAGCTAGATAAGAAAAATAAGTTCTATCGGTGTACAGTCAAGCTAGGCATCTATAATTAACAATAATTTAGGGCATGTTATCAAATGGCTAGAAGAGAGGAGATCAAATATCCTCATCACAAAGAAATGACTAAGTTTCATAATGATGAATACAGTAATTACCCTGATTTTATCATCACATATTATATACATGTCTTGATATTCAACACCGTACCCCACAAATATGTACAATCAGTATATTTCAATAAAAAATTTTAAAAAGGTAAGAAAAATCATACTCCCTATATTAGTCCTTTTTCTGCCGCTTATAACAGAATACCCAAAACTAAGTAATTTATAAAGAAACAGAAGTTTATTTCTTACAGTTTTGGAGGCTGGGAAATCCAAGATTGCAGGGCACATGTGTAAAGGGCCTTTTTCTTGCTGGAGACTATTGGCAAAATCTCGAGTTGGTGCAAAGTATCAAATGGCGAGGGCTGAGCCAGAGCCTTTTTGACATGCTATGCTGGCACCTGCTCTCTTTATAAAGCCACCAGTTTACTCCCTGATAGCCCATCAAACCATTATCCAATTAATTCATGAATGGATTAGTCTATTCATGAGGATCTAGTCCTCACAATCCAATCACTCCTTAAAGGCCCCACCTTTCCAATACTATAGTCAGATTTCCTACCCTCTGAACACTGCTACAATGGAGATCGAGCTCCCAACACATGAACTTTTGGGGAACACATTCAAACCACAGCACTCCCAAAAAGCAAAGCCATCCTCAAAACCAGAATCTGATATGTCACAGACTTAGAGCTATAAGGCAAAGAATTTTAAATAATTGTGATTAACATGTTAAAAGTTCTAATGGAAAAGGTGGACATCATGCAAGATCAATAGGAAATTGCAGCAGAGAAATGCAAATCCTAAGAAAGAACTAAATGAAAATGCTAGAAATGAAAAACATGGTAGTAGAGATAAATAATACCATCATTGAGCTCACTGGTAGTCTCAACACAGCCAAGGAAAGAACCAGTTAAGATGAGATCGATCAACAGAAATTATCCAAATTGAAACATAAAGAGAAAAATTAGAAAAAAAAAAAACAGAAAAGAATATAAATGGTAATATAGACTAAAATGAGTGTAACTGGAATCCCAAAAGGAAAGGGGGATGGGAGAGAACTAATTTTATTTTTATTATTTTTTAATTTATGAAGACAATAGGTGAAAATTTCCCCAAATTAAATGATAGACACCAAACCACATGAGCAAGAAGTTCAGAGGCCCCCAAAAACCATCCTTAAGGCCTGGCATATTCAAACTGCTGAAACTAAATATAAGAGAAAATCTTCAAAGCAGCCAGAGGAAAATGCATTACATTGGAGTTCTCTTCAGAAACCTTGCAAGTCAGAATTCTATACCCAGAAAAAATATCTTTAGAAGGTGAAAGTGACACTGTTGGTGTAAATGTAAACTGGTACAGCCACTTTGAAAAACAGTTTGGCAGTTAGTTCCTTTAAATGTTCAATATAAATTTACCATGTGAACCAGCAATTCCAGTGCTAGGTAAGAAATAAAATGAAAGCATATGTCCACACAAAGACTTGTAAGACGTGTAAGCATGTTCATAATAGCATTACTCACACTCGCCAAACAGTGAAAAAATCCTCACACTTTCTATCTTTCTGTGGCCTGTGAGCAGGTTCCCTGTCTTTTGCATCTCTGTAAACCCAATGCCTGGCACAAAGAAGGTGCTCACACACAAGAAAGTGAAGGGATCAGGGAAAGAAGAAAGAAATAAGGGTCATTAATGGCCACTGATGGTGGTACTGATAGACCAGTCACCAGACTGTCAGCTTCTGGATGAGGGAAAAGTTGGGCACACTTTCTCTGTGTTCCCACAGTTGGTGCACATGCCACCTCTGCCCCCATGGGAAAGGTTTCATCCTTCTGAATGAAGGGCTGTGGCAAAGACACAAAGAGCACTCTGCTCCTCTGCCGTATTCCACACAGAGCAAGTAACACAAACACACTGGCCATGCTAGCAATTGGGTTCTTTCTCCCCTTCCTGAAGTGGGCCCCCATCTTAGCCATGACATTACTAAACTGAAACAAAGACTGACTAGCAAAGCCCCATAATCTGTCAAAGCAGCAGGTTTGGACACTCAAAGGGGGAGTTCCAACAAAGAACACAGAAAACAGAGTGCTCTACCAACACTGAACTCAGGCACTCAACTTGGCATTGGATAGGAAAGATGAAGGCCACTTACATGGAGGCTTGTTTCTAGATGCCACATCATTACAGTGATCAAGAAAGCACATTAATGCCAGATACACTGAGAGCTGCTCAGAATTCACTTAGATTTGGCGTGTGGAGACAGGCCTTGGCCAGGGTCTGCAAGCAGGACACAACTTGTTTCTGCCAGAAGCTCCCTTTGTAAAGAGTTCATTAACTCTTATAATTAGACCTCCTCTGGATCCAGATTTTCCTACAAGCAAAATGCAACTGTCCTCAAATTGTAAGGATAAATCAACAGCTTCTTAACACAAACTGTGCTCCTTACAAAATATTTCACAGATACTTCATATAGTCAAAGTTGAGAAAGAAACAAGTACTTGCAGTCTCTTTTATATCCCAGGTCAGTTTCCACATCTGCATAATGGAGGAGAGGATTTTTCCCACAATAGAAACATTCTACATGAAGTTTCAACTTAAGACATAATCAAGGTATTAGTAAGTAAATAACTCGAAATCAAAGAATATGAGCGATCAGAGGGGCTCGGATCAGACCCTTGCTCGCCAAAATGCTGTCCATGGACCAGCTACCTCGGCATCGCCTGGGATGTGCTTAGAAATGTAGACTCTCAGTCCCATCCCAGAACTTCTGAATTAGAAGCTGCATTTGACAGGACCACAGAGGAATCTGAACGTGCATTAGAGTTTGAGAACCATGGACCTAGACCACTGGTTTTCAAACTGTGTTCCGTGACAATGTTATATGCCTCTACAAGGAATGGTCCAAGAGGAGGTTGAAGAGGCAGGGGTGTGGGGACTGTGCCTCACTACAACTGAGCAGCACCCTGCCACTAATTTGTTTGGTGGGTTGAACCTCCAGACAGACCAAGGCATACCATGGCCACAAAGGTTTGAAAACCACGTTCTAGACCAACCAGCTCGTTTTCTAGATAGCGCAGCTGAGATCCTCCAAAGAGCATAAGGGACTCTGCCAAGATCACATTACAGTCCCTTGAACACTGCTGGAAATAATATGAAATTTACAAAGCTCAGAAACCAAGGAAAATCTTCAGCCACTGTTACTGGAATAATCCACAACCTGCAAATATAGAAGCAAAAACTGAGAATCTGAGTCCCAGCAGGAGAGAACACAAGGTGCAAGGATGTGTGCTGGCAACATCTCTGAAGCAAGTGACATTTGTGCCACCTGGTTTACAAGAGAGGAGAGGGAGACACAGAGAGAGGAGCAACTGCCAAGGTCACACAGCAAGAGGAAGAGCTGACATTCAAACCCAGGTCTGCTAGACACCAAAGTCCAGACTCTGGCCCTCGCCTTTACACAACCTCACTGCCACACACAGCCATCTAGTCCCTCTGTGCCTGTAAGCATTGCTCCAGCGTGTGAGCTATATGGACCCACTGCATGCAAACAACAGGCTCCCCATGTCAGCCCCTGGGCCCACCGCACAGGCCTTGCAAGGAAACTGGGAATGGTGTTGCGGTGTTTTCACGGTAGCAAGCACTAGGAATCTGTTTGTTTTAACATCCGTTGTTATGTATATTTCTAATCTTGGGAAAGACGGAGAAGGCAGGAATGGTTAGAGGAGGGAAAGGAGAGAAGAAATATTTAACAGGGTATCAACACTTAGTCTGAGCACCTCATTTTCACACTCACTCCCCCACCCCCAAGCACCACATGTAACTTTCTGCCTTGAAAACTGCTCTGTTAAAGCCTCTGTTCACCAACCACCTTGAATTAAAGGTGAAGATGGATGAGTCGGCCAGCAGACGGCACAATGAGGAATCAGCCAGCATATGATTGTGGTCAAACAGCAGCCATTGTCATTTCACTTGCAAAGCAGGCCCCTTTCCTAAAGCTTTCCTTGAGCATCATTTGGGAACATTCCAGTTGGGTGCTACCACATGCCCAGGCCACCCTTCCACTTCAAAGGCAGCATGTCCAGAGACAGTGGGTGAGGTGCCCGCACTGCCAAACACCATCTGTCCCTGGACACTGCCGCAGCTCAGGCCATCCAGGAGTGGGCCTGGGCAGACCCCCACCGCACCTTCTTTCTCTGGGTCATCAGCAGCAGCCACTCTGCTCAGGCTGGGCGACTCAGGGTGTCACTCAGGGCAAATCGATTTTCTGCTGGGGACCTGGATCAGTCTCCACTCCAACACCTGTCTCACCCTGTACCCACCCGCAATAACCCTCAGTACTTAGAGACCTAATGTCAGATCTCCAAACTTCATTATAAAGTCAGGAACACGAATCGGGAATGTCGTCACAAGCCAAGAGGATGTGGCTACCTCAAGGTTACTCCAAAGGAAAAGACCCCTATGCTCAGATCAGCCAGGACGGGAACACACAGCAGGGACAAGCACTCATCCATCTGCCCATCCACTGAAGGCTGCTCCTGAGCCGCACTACGCTGCACCTTGTCATCTTTGTGCCCCTGTCGTCTACACTCCAGGCCCATCAGAGGCACACAAAGGTTTGGCAAATGACTCGCGAGCTGAATGGGTGAACCAATGAATTCTCAGGAAAAGAACCAAGTTTGCCTTTAAAAATGCTCACACTGAACCCCAAGCGAGGGCACTGATCTGCTGCACCCAGAGTGCAGCCCAGACTCCTCTGGGAGGCCTTCATGAATCAGACCAAACTAAGTTCCCAGCCTCATCTCCTACCACCTTGCTCCACTAACGGGCCTGCTCCACCCCAAGCCTTACCTCAGTTCCCCAACTGTATCTAACTTCTCAGGCTGCCCTTCGCCCGTTTCTCCCTCAGAGCCTCACACAGGAGGGCTGCCCGCTGACTTCAGTCTGCTCTGTGCCGTGGGGATCCTATGCTCAGATCTGCCCTCGCCCATCAGCCGAGATTGCACTGGTGTAAACTGATCGCTGCGAGACACCCTGTTCGCAGATGTCCTGGCAGCACAGCCCCTTCAGAAGCCAGGCAGCTGTCTGACGCCCAAGAGGGAGCCGCTCCAGGAAGCGTCTGCAGGGCAGAGCACAGGTGCTGACAGGTGAGGAGATCCAGGCACGTGGAACGTGTGGGAATGACAATTAGAATGGATGGTGGATGGCAGTGACAACGCTGCTTTGGTGACCCATGTGAGATCCGTGAGAAGCTGAGGGTGATTAACAAGTACCTGAAAACTAACTGGAAATACTGGGTTTTCTCGGTAGCTTACAGAGTAGCCCCCACCTCAGGCAGCGGGTGAGCAGTGAAAGCTGAAGGTCAAAGCCAGGATTTGATGAAAAGGGTGAACTCCAAAGATGGCTGGATGCTTAACCAAGGCAGGTCTAGTGGCCAACGTCAGATTCCCTGTTGGGAAAACCTGTGGCCTTGACACACGGAACAAGGACAACCGGGAGAAGCTTTCCAATATCTGGACTCCCCACATGGCTCAAAACATCTGTGCTGCGCCTGCCCCTTCCCACTAAGAGCCAGCGCATCCACCCCACCCCCAAGGAAGAAAAATGACCTACACAAGTCTTTCCCACAGGTGCCCTCCCTCCTAGGAGCTGCCCTTGCACCTTTCTGGCTGCCAGGTAGGGTAGCCAATTGTCCCAGTTTTCTGTGGGACCTGCAGTGCTAAAACCAGGGGTATCCCAGGCAAAGTAGGAAGAGTTGAGGAGCCCAGTGTCAGGCCCCTACCTACAGTGAAGTCACGGCACAGCACAACACAGGCAGAAAGTACTGGGCCTGGCGAAGGAGGAAGGGGTGACACTCCCAAGCAGCTACAGGACCAGCATGCACCTGGAGAGGCCTGGGGGGTGTTCATGGGATGGGACTCACAGGGTCCTCAACCACGGGGCTGGAAACCAAGACTTGATAAGGGACGTGGGGGCACCCTGCTGGGAAACAGAACTTAATGCCCTGGAAGGACCCTGCTGCTGGGATGGTGCAAACTCACTGCAGGGACGGGACCTACAAGTCTGGAAACAGCAATGGCCCATGTGGAGTGACACTGAAAGGCTGGAATTGACAGGACAGACAGTAAAGGAGGGGATTCAATGGCTGAGGGCAGTGGCCTGCTGGAACTGGACAGATTAGGTGAGGCCAGAACCCCTCCACCCCTAGCATTATGTTCCACAAGAGGGCCCAGAAGACCCATGCTCCACCAAGGGCGTCAGGAATGCACTGGAGAGAGGATCCCAGCCTCACCCAGAAAGTCAGTGGTGATCTCCTCTGCAGGCCAGGACTGACCAAGGAGAGCCTGTTACAGATCTAGGCTCACTGAGAACCAGGCCCTGACAGGGCTGCTGTTGCTGCCTCTATCTCATCCTCCTTCTCGTCCTCCTCTCCATCTGCAGCAGCAGCAGCAGCAGCAGCAGCAGCAGCAGCAGCAGTAGGTGTAGAGGTTGGGGTGGCATTGAATGGCACCGAGTGGCCAGAAGATAGTGGTTATGATGATCAACACCGTGGACAACAGAGAATGAGAGAGATGGTCACCACAACAGAGGCACAAGGAATGTGTGGTCAACAGAGGTACAGCCTAAAATGGACACTCGAAGAGAGCAAGGATGGGTGAGCAGGAGGCTGAGGGCAGCCACCCAACAAACAAGTCAGGATCCCTTGTCCAGTTTGTCTCTCAGCCAGTTTTCAGACCTGGAACCCACTGACTAGAGTGGTGGCCGGGTCCCCAGGGAAAGGACACTACAGCACCATGGCAAGTACATGCTCGAATGACCCCCCAGTCCTTCCCAAATGGACCTACGGCTATGTCCTGGTTGACTCAATGCTGCAGAATCAAGAGCTGCTGGACACATTGTCTAATTTGACATTGATACCTGGAGTCTCAGTAAACTCTATCTGAAAGTCGGCTTCATGAACACCTGCTGTGCTCAAGTTTCTGGACAAAGTATGTCACGAGATCCAAAGGATGATGGCCCATTCCATCAGGACTTGTCTGTTGCTCTTGAGCAGGAAGAGGCTGGAATCCAATAGACTGCACAATGAGCTGCAGAGCTAGTGAGATATCAGATTAATCTTCTGAGGAAACTTTCAGAATATGGGTTAATGGTTAATATAAATGAAAAATACAAGACAAAACTGTAATACAGCATAAACTCAACGGAATAAACAAAAGACCCATGGAAAAAGAACTGGGGATAATACGCCCAGGTTACAAATATTCTTGCCTCTGGGAAATGGCCTTATGACAGGTCTTTGTTCCTGATTCTCATACACTTTGCTACACCTTCCAAAGTTGCCACAGGGAATGTGCAGGAATATAGAGTCTGCTGAATGGGTCTTCTGTGTAGAGCACATTAATCAGAAAATTTGGGCCTCGTAACCATGGTTATGGGCTGACAACATGTCCTCTAGCCCCCCCCCCCCCCCTGAATCATGTAAACAAATAAGCTGGACCACATGTCACTCAGTCAGGGAATGACGTTTTCAATCCCTCCCTCCAGCTGTGGAGTGTCTGGCACACAGGTTGTTGTTTATTTGCACTAAGACTGAACTAACAGAAGAGGAGAGTAGATGCTGTGGATTGAACTGTGTCCCCAAAATACATGTAATAGAAACTTAATCCCCATTGTGACAGTCTTAAGAGGGTGGGAAATCCTATTATTCTAACTGAAAGGTGGGGCTTTGAAGAGGTGATTTGATTGTGAGGACCATGCTCTAGTAAATGGATTAATCCAATTGATGGTTCAATGATGGTTATGGGTGTAGTTTTGAGGGCTTTAAAAGAAGAGCCAGTGAGGAGGTTAGCTCTCTCTCAGCTCCACCACGTGGCCACGTGAGACACTGCATCACTGTGTAGAGTCACTACTGACAAGGCCTTCACCAGATGCATTCTCTGGACTTTGGATTTCCCAGCTTCTGAAACTGGAAGCAACCAATATTGTTTCCTTACAGATTACCCAGTTTCAGGTAGTCCTGTTATAAACGACAGAAATGGACATATAGTAGAGAAGAAAATGCAGGCAGACCGAAGAGCCTGGAGTCATGGAAACATGAAAATGACTGTCTCCCACAACCCAAATGAAAGGTTGATATAATGGTTTGTAATATGAATGCGAGTGGAGATGGGGTGAGGAGGACAGGCAACAGAAATTCACAGAAACCTGGAAGGCTCAAACTCTGTTCTTCCACAATCTGTGTGTTAGGCACCACACCTAACCAATGGAGTCCCAGTGGCCGCCTGTGTCTGCAGGTTGACTGGGATGCAGCTTCTTCTTGTCCACTCAGAGTGTCACTAAAACAAAACAAGAATACAATTCTCAGGGTGGTACCATGTGAAGCGGGCCGTGTTGAGAGAGACACAGCCAAACCCCAAACTGGAGCTGCCCAGCAGAGAGAGAGGACAGGAAAAGGGTAGAGGGAGGTCTGAGAAAGAGGCCAGATTCGGGATTCAGGAGCGAAGACAATATGCAGAGTGGCTGGGCACAAGGAAACAAGGCTGGCTGTTTTCACGCACTGCACAGCTGCCCTGGGCTTCTCCTGTGGGCGTGCGCTGTGTGTTAACATGACCCGGTGTGAGTCCAGGACACCAAATGAAACCTACAGGGTGAACGAATGAATTCAAGAGAGCAATGAAGGAGCCATCTCTACTGGGCAGAGTGCTGGACGCATGGGCACGTCCTCCAGGGGATACTCATCTGAGGTTGTCACAGCCTCTACAGGGACAGGCAGTGGGACACTTCATGACCTTTGGGGTTACTTACAATTCACGGTGCTGAGGCAAATACTCAGTCCAAAAGAGCCCTGCAATGAGTGGATGGAACAAGCCCCCGAGGGGAGAAAGAATCTGAAACACGAAAAACTGAGGTGGGATTATTTTCCAGACTTCAGAAAGAGCTCCTACAACATCATACGTCAGGGCAAGCCACTGAATAGAAAAATGGGCCAAAGGCATTTCCCGGAAGAAAAAACTGAACCAAGAAATATTTGAAGGGAAACCAAGAATTTGGGTCAAAGTCCTCCCAGACTGAGACGCATTTCGCAGGGGTGGCCAAAGACCACCCACCCCCATCCCTGCCTGCGACACAGGGAAGTGATTCTTCCCAGGGTCACCCACCACCGTGGCGGGGAACTAGCCTTGTGGCTGCTGCCCTGAACACCCGCTCCCTATCACAGATCAGACTTCTGCTGTTGTCTCCACCCCAAAGACTGCACAGGACATGTGTTTTTTTGTTTTGTTTTGTTTTTTTGTCGTTTTTGTGACCGGCCACACTGCACCGCGCTCAGCCAGCAAGCGCATCGCACCGGCCAACCCTAATATAGGATCCAACAGGGGTGGCCAAAGACCACCCTCCCCATCCATACCTGCGACCCAGCGAAGTGGTTCTACCCAGGGTCACCCACCACCATGGCGGGGAACTAGCCTTGTGGCTGCTGCCCTGAGCCCCTGCTCCTTGTCACAGATCAGACTTCTGCTGTTGTCCCCACACTAGTGACACTGCACAGGACATGTGAGTGGCATCTACTCCTCAGCACGCCCATGAAAGCGAGGAGCAGCTGGCAGAGCCAGAAGAGGAAGTGCTGTGACAGCACAGCCATGGCTGTCCCCACTAGAAGCCATGTATTGTATCCGGCTCATTAGGGAAGTTCCAGCTCTTCCACCAACAGGACATGGGAGCAAGGATGGCAGCCCACCAGTCAGGGGACGCTCACTCATGATTTGACACTGCTCCA
>NW_007730954.1:81018-87442 GCF_000696425.1 Galeopterus variegatus | reverse complement strand
GTGAATGGCACCTGCTCCTCAGCAAGCCAATGAGAGCAAGGAGCAGCTGGCAGAGTCAGAAGAGGGAGTGCTGTTATAGCAAAGCCATGTTTGTCCCCACTAGAACCCACGTATTGTATCCGGCTCATTAGGGAAGTTCCAGCTCTTCCACCAACAGGACATGGGAGCAAGGACGGCAGCCCAGCAGTGGGGGGACACTCACTCATGATTTGACACTGCTCCAGGGAGGAGCTGGGGGTTCGGCATAAGCTGGCAACCATGGGTGGGGAAAGGATTCCAGGAGGGGACACTGGCGTGGATGACAATTGGAGCTGCTGTTATTTCGGGTCCCTCGCAACCCTGAGGCCTACATCCCATGGAGAAGGTACCTTGACCTCCTCACCTCATGTCCTCGAGCTTCCCCAGGGACAGAGTAGGGGAGCATCTCACAAGAATAGAAGAGCAAGCCGTCCTCTGTAGATACAACATTCACTAACCAGCTACTGTGTCCTGGGCACCCGGCTTACCGCAATGAGTGACCCACAGGACTTACCCTCAAGGAACTTGGAGACGCTGGATGGCCCGACTCTTGCAGTGATTACAACCCTGGGTTAAAAGTGTCTGATGAAGGGAGAGTGGGGGCAAGGCAGAAAGTGCCACACGAACTCAGAGACAAAAAAGTACCTAACACTTGCGGGGGGGGGGGGAGGGCAGTGAATGTGACTTTAAACTTGGGCCCTGAAGGAGGACAGGGGTCTGCCAGGTCGAGAGGAGGTGGGTCCTCCAGGCTGTGGGAATGGCCTGAGAGAAAGCAAGTCATCCTGGTAGGGCAGACTGAGTCGGGGACCAGCGACCAGGCAGCACATTGTGACCCAGCACAGAGTGTTAGGCGATAATGCTGGAGCGAGCTGGGGCCGACTGCAGCAGGAGAAGGCTTGGCAGGGTTCTCAATAGGGGGCTGATGGCAGTCTGATGACGACTGAGATTTACAGAGTGGCTAGGAGAAAGCAGAGCCTGCCTGGGGGGGTTCAGCCCTACGGTGCCAGCCTCAGTCTATGGCCCTGTGGACCCCAGGCAAGTGCTACTGCTCCTCTCGCAGCTTCCATGCCCTCTGGAGTGCCCTCTGGGGTACACACTGGGAGTTGGGATAGGTCGCTGAGGACTTGCGTTGCCATTCTGACCCTTCCCTAAGGGTGCAGCACACAAGTGCCTAAGCTCCCTCCTGCAGCTCCGCCCTGCTTCTCAGGCAGCCCCACCCTCATCTCCTCCTCCCCAGTTACTGCACTAGCTCCTCCCCAAGTTTTTCTCACAGTCCCCCCCTGCTCAACTCACAGCTCCACCCAGCTCCTCCTTTCATAGCTCAGTGCAAGCAGCTTCTCCCCAGATTCTTTCCACAGGGGGGCCCTGCTCCACCTGCAGCCCCACCCCAGATCCTCCTCCTGTGGCTCCGCCCTGCTCCACACCTGGCCCCCCACAGCCCTGCCCTCACATCCTCCTCCCACAGCCCCACCCCTCAACTTCTCCCCCAGGCACTGGGGGTTGGGATAGGTCGCTGAGGACTTGGGTTGCCATTCTGACCCTTCCCTTAGGGTGCAGCACAAAAGTGCCTAAGCTCTCTCCTGCTGCTCCGCCCCAGCTCCTCCACCCCCCACTCTGTACTACCTCCTTCAACACGTCTTTCCCCTTCCCCTAGCTCAACCCTCCTCTCTCTTTGCTTGTTCCTCCTCCAGCTCCACACCCACCCCCTTCTCCCCAGTTACTGCACTAGCTCCTCCCCAAGTTTTTCTCCCAGCCCTGTCCAGCTCACCTCGCAGCTCCGCCCAGCTCCTCCTTCTACAGCTCTTGTATGGTCAGCTCCTCCTCTAAATCTTTCCACAGACGTGCTCTGCTTCTGCAGCTCTGCTCCAGCTACTCCTTCCCCAGCTCTTTTTAGCAGCGCAGCTTACCTCGCAGCTCTGTCTGAGCTCCTCCTTGTACAGCTCCTGTACAGTCAGCTCCTGCCCCAAACCTTTCCACAGGGGGGCGCTGTTTCACCTGCAGCCCCGCCCCCAGTTCCTCCTCCTGCAGCCCCTCCCCCAGCTCCTCCGGCAGCTCCGCCCCAACTCCTCCCACCCAGTTACTGCACTAGCTCCTCCCCAAGTTCTCACAGCTCCCTCCTGCTCACCCCGCAGCCCAGCCCCTAGATCCTCCTCCCCTCAACTCTGTACTACCTCCTTCAACAGGCCTTTCCCCATCTCCTAGCTCCACCCTCCTCTCAGTTTGCCCATCCCTCCTCCAGCTCCCTCCTGCTCACCCTGCAGCCCCGCCCCAGATCCTCCTCCTGTGGCTCCGCCCCCAGCTCTTTCGTGCAGCCCCGCCCTGCTCCTCACCTGCCCCCCCACAGCCCCTCCCCTACCTTCTTCCCAAGTCCTTGTCCTGCTCCTCCCCCAGCACGTTCCCAGGCCCCGCCCTCAACTCCTCCCGAGCTTATTCATATGGCCCTAGTCCTGCTCTTCCTGCAGTTCCTTCTTCATCTCCTCCCCCAGCTCTTGTGCACAGCTCTGCCCCAGCTCCTCTCTCAGCTTTTCCCACAGCTCTGCACTGGCTTCCCCCACACTCTTTCTCACAAGCCTTCTTCTCCTGCACAGCTGCTCCCCCAGCTCGTTCCACTGACCTGCCCTGCTCCTCCCCCTGCGGCTCTCAGCTCTTCATCACAAGTCTCCCTGCTCCTGCAGCAGCTGCTCCTCCACCTTGGTCCAAAGGGAACTTCTCTTAGTTCAGGCCCCCCAAAGGCAGGCCCCACAGCATGGACCTGGATGAAGAGGGTGTTGGGAAAATATAAGAAAATGGTCAGGGCCCCTCAGATGTTCAGAATCTTGCTGAGCATTTGATATAAATATCCACGTGCACCCAGGTTATTTAATGTAATTGTGTATGGGCACCGAGGTGTCCTGGGTCATGGACTTAAGTTTAAAGGACTAACGGATCTGACACATGCTGCCCCCACCCCTCGGAATGCCCTGAGAGGCCACTACGGTGGCTGCTCCTAGCTATGAATAAAGCCTATTAATTTTTTACCCGTGGCTCCCAGAATTTTTCCTATTACCGGCTTGTGGACCTGCGTGTGAGGGGTTTAAGACCCAGTCTATACAACGGGCTTGAAGAGTAGTGAACCCTAAGCCCTAGCTTGACAGAGGGATATTTGGAAGTGATTCCAGGAAGTCCAGTGAAGAAGTAGGGTGGTGGGAGACGGGGACAGTGGTGACGATTGTGGGCAGCCGGGTTTGTTGCATTGGGGCCTGGGATGGGGGGTGAGTAGTTATCTACTGGCTGCTGGCTCTGCTGGCTAACCTTTGCTCTTGGGCCTTCAGACAGGCAGAGCACATCATTGTTCTGGGAACACCCTCAGGCACGGGCCACAGAAAGGATCTCACTTTGTCCCATCAGCGAACATGGCTGGCTAGCTGGTGTCTGCCACCAGTGGCCTGCCTGCAGGTTCCTAGGCTCGCCACGCACCCAGGAGCTGGGAGATGAACACCTCCCAGACACGCAAGAACACAGTCAGGACTCAGGACTCAGGCTCGAGGCTGGCATCGCAGAGGGCATTGTGAGCACCTTCAGAGCTGGATGGGGCAGAGACAGGCCTGCCCCGAGAGAGACACACGCATGAACCGAATGATCCACCGGCAGGGGGCTGTGGGGCTGGGAACTCATGCAGGGCTGGCCAGAGGCCGCCCTATCCTGTCCCCTCCTCCCTCCAGCGTCTCACAGCCTCCCTGTTTCTAACTGTGTGTACCAGCGAGTGCGCTGCTCCACACACACCGGCCCCACCTCGACACTTGGGTCATGAACTCACCGAGACCACAGTTTTTGCCCGCCCAGCTCTGTGGGACACGGGATTCGTGCCCCTCCCCCTCAAGACTACCCTGCGACAGTGTGAGGGGCGGTGTCATTTTTCTCTTCCAGCGTGCTCAGCTGTAAGACCATGGCCCACTTACTGAACTGATTTTCTGCCCTGCTGGCCGATTCATCATGTGGTCCTTAACACAGACAGGGGAGGAGGTGCCCACTGCCTGATCTAGCGAAACCAAGCCCTTAGTGAGGTGCACGAGTGTGTTTCCCATAAGACTGGCCCTGCTAGCTCTTCTTGGTCTCTAGTGCTGGCTGAATACAAGACCTTCATGGTACCACTAGCCAGCCTTGCTGTCTTATGCTTAGTGACCTTTCCTCCTTATCTCCCTTGTCCTTGGGCAGGGGAAGAAGCTGAGACAAGTAGAAGAGTGTTTCCTCCTCAGGCCACAAAGCAGGTACTCTCTGCAGCATCAGGCAGGAAGGGGACTCGGCTCCCTTCTTGCCTTTACAGTTACATCAGTTCTCGGGATTCCACCCACACAGTTCACGTCTGATTGTCGAGATTTCGTGGCATAACGAAAAAAGGGTTGGCTAAGACACTGAGAGGCAGAAACTAGGCAAACCTTCATTCTAGTCACATATCCCAGTAGAGGAAATGGAGATTGGCAGGCCCCGGGGGGGGCATTCCTCATCCCTCCTAAGTAATCCCAAACCAAGGATTAGGGGGAGCCTGTCACACATCAGCAGAAGATTAGGGTGAGCCTGTCACACATCAGCAGAATGATGATGCTCAGAGTCAACAAGTGTGAGGACATGGCACTGTTGGTTGATGGAGTGTACACGGGTGAGTCTCTGTGAAGTCCATTTGCTGGCATGTATCTGCATGAGAGATGTGCATGCCATGCAACACAGGCATCCTCTTGGACGTGTCATCAGAAAACAAGCATTAGGGGTAATATTTCTAGTGTCAGAAAATGGGAAGCAGCTTGTAACTCTCCATCGGTAGAGGAAAGGTTAGGTGAATTATGGGACACCCAACAGTGGGATGCCATACAGGCAGTGAAACATAAAGTCGAAGAAGATGTACAGACAGAAAGAATGTGCTTGATGTGCTCTTTGGTGGAAAGATCTCACCCTATCCTGTACATATGTTTGGGGAACAGCTTACACCTACATAGTAGTTTGCCAAGATGTCCGTAAAAATGTACCACAACCCGGGTGGCTTGAACAACAGGCATTTATTGTGTCTCAGTTCTGGAGGCTAGAACTCTGCAATCAAGGTGTCGGCAGGGTTCATTTCTGTGGGCTGCGAGAATCTGTTCTATCCCTGCCCCCTACCTTTTGGTGGTGGCTGGCAATCTTTGGCTTGTGGAAGCATCTCCCTGATCTCTGCCTTCGTCTTCTCATGATTTTCTCCCTGTGTGCGTGTCTGTCTCTAATTTCTCCCTTTTTATAAGGTCATTGGTAATAGGTCATACTGGGTGTGAGCCCACTGTCAGGACTTTTCTTTTACTTGATCCCCTATGTAAAGACCCAATCTTTATATATAAGGACACATTCTGAGGTGTTCAGAGGTAGTGCTTCAACACAAGAAGTTTGAAGGGACACCATGCAACTCAGAAGAACCTGCAAAGGCCCTGAGTAGGAAGAAACATGGCATATTCTGGGGAGGGAAGGATGGCCTGTGTGACTGCATGCTGGTCACTAAACGGGAGAGGAGAGCAGACGGCTGGGGCAGGGAGCCAGATCATAAGGGACCCCTGTGAGATGTGTGGATTTTGTTGTGGTTGGGGCGGGAATCTCTTGGAAAATTTGAGCACAGGAGTGACATAATCTGATTGCCCCTGTGCCAAGGCCACTATGACTGTAGTGTGGACACCAGGGTGCAGAGGGCAAGCGCTAAGGCAGGGGCCGGCCAGGGAACTGTGTGAGAAGGCAGCAGGACATGAAGGGCTTGCACAGGGATTGTGGCCTTGGAGACTGAGAAAGGGATCAGATTCAGGTTAGGATTTGGAGATGGTGCCGTGTGACATTGGCAGGTGTAGGAAAGAGAGGAAGGAAAGAGTGCTGCTGTGGGGAACTGTGTGTTCTCATGATGACCCCCTGAGTTGCAGAGCCAAAAGGACAGACTGCCAACTTCCTGATGAGGAAGTGGTGGCAGGCTGAGCACGGAAAAAGCTGAGGCTGCGGCCCAGCAAGTTTTTGAAAACTGCATGCTCTCATTTATGACTGCTGATTAAAATCTAGTTGGCTGACCACAAGAACTAAGCTGCGCTCGGGTGTGATGATTCTGAGAAGACTTCTGAACTACTTCTGTTTTTTTATTTTTTCTCCCCCTACTTCCCCTTTTTTACACTTCTATATAAGAAGCTTGTGTGAGACAATAAAACGAGGCTTGATCAGATCCTTGTCTTGCCTCCCTCCTTTGCGTCTCTTGTCCCACCCACTCCCCCTTCCAGGTTCCACGGACCGACTCCCAATTCCCGAGGAAAGGGACAGCCAGCTGTGAGTATACTGGATGAGAACAAACATTTCGTAATGGCTTGGAAGAGAGCTACCGTATTAATTCTCATTTGTTTAACCACTTAAAGGAAAATAGATGCATGATTTTTTC
>NW_007730954.1:74810-80018 GCF_000696425.1 Galeopterus variegatus | reverse complement strand
TTTTTTTATTTTTTCTCCCCCTACTTCCCCTTTTTTTACACTTCTATATAAGAAGCTTGTGTGAGACAATAAAACGAGGCTTGATCAGATCCTTGTCTTGCCTCCCTCCTTTGCGTCTCTTGTCCCACCCACTCCCCCTTCCAGGTTCCACGGACCGACTCCCAATTCCCGAGGGAAGGGACAGCTGCTAGGTCTGGGGTGGGATAGCCAGGTAGATGGTGATGCCACTTACAGAGGTGGAAGGGAGGTGGATATGGCAGGAGCTGGAGGCATGTGTAGGTTCGGAGGAGGGTCTTACTTCATGTGATGAAGGGCCTGTGGCCACGTTCCTCTGGAAACAGAATCACCTCCTCGTGAGAGGGGGTAAGTACTGATTCTGAGCAAGAGCGGACAGTGGTAGGACCCAGGTCCTAGAGTGAGCCACAGAAGCAGGGTCGGCAGTGGCAGCTCACCTGAGAAGCGGGAGGATGGCAGAAGATGTGCTGCAGAGTCAGGCAGGACTGTAGGTTGGGAAGGGAGCGAACACCAGGCACTCTCATCCCAGCAGGGCCTTGATCCTGAGTGTGGGCATGTTTTCTTAGAATCGTAGGAGATGCTAGGGCCGGCCCGGTGGCGTACTCGGTAGAGTTCGGCGCTTGGGAGCGAGGCGGCGCTCCCACTGAGGGTTCAGATCCCATATAGAGACCGGTCCGCTCACTGGTTGAGCGCGGTGCGGGCGCGACACCAAGGGTTGAGATCCTGTTACCGGTCACGAAAAAAGACAAAAAGGAAAAAAAAAGAATGTTTTTAGGGGCCGGCCTGTGGCTCACTCGGGAGAGTGCGGTGCTGATAACACCAAGGCCAATGGTTCGGATCCCATATAGGGATGGCTGGTTGCTCACTGGGTGAGCGTGGTGCTGACAACACCAAGTCAAGGGTCAAGATCCCCTTACCAGTCATCTTTAAAAAATAAATAAATAAATAAAAAAGAATCGTAGGAGATTCTGAGTTTAAGTGCGTGTATTTGAGAAAAGGACGGGGAGGCACCAAGCAGAGTGGAGGAAGGCGGCTCATGGGTGTGGTACAGACCCATGGGATGAGTCCCCAGTCCCAGTGATGATGACAATGATGACAAGAGCAGCCACCATCTGACTGCCCTGTGAGGTACCAGGTACTGGGCTGGGTGCTCTCAGGGCCTCATCTCCTGACCTCATGGCTTCTTGACATGCAATGACTGGCCAGAGTTTCTGTCTTCAGGCCCATGGCTCTACCTGCTGAACTATCCTTGAGCCAGGAGGAGTGGCCCCTATGCCAGGGGACAAACAGAGGCAACAGGGACCAGGACAGGAGGTACATGAAGTCAGGTCCTGTGTGATCGACAGTCCTTGCTTCATAGCTGAGCACCTCCTTGTCCTCAGCAGTTGTGTGGGCCTGGCAGTGAGGGTTAAATCCGATGATACGTGGATTGTGTTCACCCCAGGGCCTGTCACATAGAAGGTGTGCAATGGGGCTAGTTATTCTCGTTCTCATTATTTCTTTCTCAGGGCTAAGGTCTGGGACAGGGGAAGGGGCATGAACAGGGTGGCACCTGAAGGAGTCGGGAGGAGACACCTGACCGGGACACCTGAGGTCACGGGTCACTCCGAGGGCTGAGCTGAGGTTGGATACCAAGTACGTGCTCAGAAGCCCTGGGGTAGGAGCCAGGAAGCTCAGGGCCTGCGGTGCCTGGGGCTGGCACAGCCAGGGAGCTGAGAGTATCAGCGAGGTCTGGGTGTGGGGAGGGCAGCAGGAGAAGAAGCAGAGCCCAGGACTGTCCCTGTGTGCTGCCAGAGGGCTGAAGCCAGCCCCGACTCTCACTAGCCCACACTCCTCCGTGTTCCGCTAGGACTTGATGACCTCTGTCATAGGACTGACCACACACTGTCCTGCCTGTGCCTTTCTCTAGCTGTCCCTGCCATAGTCCGTGAGCTCTCCGAGCATTCCAACAGGTGGATCGGAGTCACCCAAATCCCAGCCTTCCCAGTCCCAGTCTTCCCTTGGGCCTGCTGTGCTGACAGATGGAAGCAGTGAACCATCGAGGTCAGTGGGGATTCAGGGCACCTGGGAAACGGGGTGAAGGTCGGGCCCACTGGCCGTGAGCTTGGAGGACTGGTGTGTGATGAGCTTCTGTGTTCCCACAGGCCACTGAGGCCCAGAGAGCTTGCGGAAGATGAAGATCTGTTGCCTCTCCTTCTGGCAGCCTTATGCTGGCTTTGTCTTAAACGAGGTCAAGACCTTGGAGACACGTTGGTGTTCCCTGCTGGGCAGCCACAAGACCCATACCATCGCCATCCACATTGCTCACAGGGACTGGGAGGATGACGCCTGTTGGGAGCTGCTGCAGGGGAGGCTCGGGATGACGCCCGCTCAGATTCAGGCCTTGCTTCGGGAAGGGGAAAAGTTTGGCCAAGGAGTGGCAGCTGGTAAGTGACGATGTGCCGATCGTTGTACAGATGAGTCCAAGAGCTGCCACCCTGGATCTGGCTGGGGAGTTTGGGGGCTTCTCTCTAGTTTTGAACTGGTTTGTGTGTTTGCTGCAGTTTTCTTAAGCAACACACCTTCAAGGGAGCAGCAAGGGGCCCTGGGCTGGGGTTTGCAGGCTCAGCTTATATCACCTCCGGTAAATCATTTCTCTGCTCTGGGCCTCGGTTTCTTCTTCTGACCTGTGAGGCTGGGTCAGGTCCATGATGTCATGTGGTGCTGGGCTGTGCGTGTGCGTGTGTGGGTGAGTGTGTGGGGGGCAGAGACCACCAGAGGCAGCACAGCACATTGTGTGGGTCGGCTGCCTGCCTGGCTTCACTTGCCTGCCCTGTCCCCACCACCAGCGGCACCCTGGGCTAATCCCTTCACCTCCGTGGGTGGTGGAGGGTCCACATCCGCACCTGTCCCTGGTGAACTGCCCCAGCATCTCATTGCCTCCATGTTCCCGGGCAGTGGCTGGTGCCCTTCCATTCTCAAACCCCTACCTTGCTGGCACCTGCATGTTATTTGTGTGGCTTCACAGGGGAGCAGGCCCTGTCCTCTTCATTTCTGGAGCCCTCCCTCTGCCTCACCCAGGATTCCCAGAACATGTTTGGCTCATCATCTGTGCTCAGTGAGAAGGCCCTGCTGCCCTTCCTGTCCTTGTGGTGATGTCATCTAAGTCTATAGTGGCCATAATTTTGAATAACCAAGTTGTCACTCTGGCAGGCCTTAGTTTATGGAAGGGAAAACCTCCTGTGTGTTTCTCTCTTTGTGCACAGGGCTCATTGACATTGGGAAATGTTGGAGTGTCCTGAAAACTGAGCTCCTGAAGAGGTCGTGGAACTGGAAAATCAAGCTGTTCTGACCAACCTGCAGCAGAAGTACCTGACTGTGATTTCCACCCCAGGTGGTTACTGCAGCCTTTACCTAGCAAAGGGGGAAAGGATATATTTCAGGTGGACATCCCAGAGCACCTGATCCCTTTGGGTCAGAAGTTGTGACGTGTGTGGGCTCTTGAGAGGAACGTACCTGAGAAACCAGCTAAATCATGGCACCGTTGATTCGCCATCTTGGTGCACGTGCATGTAGATCAGGTTAAGTGTGAATTACCCCTGCACTGTAGCGTGCTTCCCACTATGTGGTATTCACAGAAACGGGTTTCTGCGCTCACATGAAGGGAATAAGGGGTGCTGGTGGCCATTTTGGTCCTGCTAATCTCTAGATTGTAGAAATAAATTGTGTCAAAGGTAACTGTGAAGTGTTTGGGGCTCCTTCATGTTTCCCCAGTCTTTCTTCTGGTCAGAGCTCACCAACTCTTTGAACAGCATCGTAGTGACTTTGTGTAAAGCGTGGGTCCAGGCACTGAATGTCTGCCCGAGAGTGACCAGCCATCAATAGCCCGACTCATCCAGGACGAAGAGGACGTCAGACTTAGAAACATGCAGCTGTCTGTCCTTCCAGATTCCTCTAGGTCTCTTGTACACATGTCCCCCAGTCATGAAGGCCAATGGTTCATGAAGCCCCTTGTGTTGCCCGCAGCACAGATCTTCTGTAGATCCAGAAAATGGACCTGAGATACAGCTCTCATTGAGTGAGGCTGATTTTGCAAAGTGGTCAGTAGTGTTATAATTTTGTAGCAAAATTTTCTGGTTATTTATTTATTTATTGTATATGTGTGTGTGTGTGTGATTTCCCAGCAAAGTTTCTAGTGGTGGTTAGCTATGAGGATCATGGGCTTTCCCCCCAGGCATGGACTGGAGTGGCTGGTCTCTTCTGAGCAAGGACACAGTGGTTGTACCTCCCTTGGAAGATGGGGCAGCCTCTTTGGAGGGACCCTGGGTGTTGGGTTGGGACACTCAGCTGTGGAACAGAAACTTCCTGGCAACAGTGTGGGGACAGCGATGAGGACGGAATCTTTTGTTTCAAGGTACAGGAATAATGTAAGTTGATACTCCCAAGGTCAGGAGTGAGGCTGTTCTGTCTCCTGAGCAGCAGGCAAGGGTCAGGGGACCGGATCTTGCTGGGCGAGCCCTCCATAGTCCCCAGCAAAATCCTTTGATGAGTGTGTGGAAATGCTGCTGTATCAAATGGAAGAGGACATTGGGGACAAAACCTGTCTAGGGCAGGATCTTTAGTCTCATGTCAGCGAGATGTGTGTGTTATAGAAGTTAAGAAACGACAGGGAGTCTCACTTCTCATTTACATGGTTTATTTGCTACCATGGGGTATTGTTGGATTTATTAAAACCAAAAATGGCTTCACCATTAGTAAATGGCCCTTTTGATTATTCGTTAGTGGCCTGTGAGTTTAGGGACCTGGATTGTCCTTAAACTGTTCACAGAATGCACACATGTAATCAACCCTCCGACTGTTCCTCGTTGGGTGGCTCACTGGGAGACATTTCTAAGAGGGAAGCCATCAGAGTGGAATAACAGATGTTATACAGAGACATCAGGAGACCAATTCCTGGGTAGAGTGGGAGGTTGGGGAGCGGGTCCCCTGCACCTTCCATCCCAGTGTCAGCCCTGGGCTCAAACCTAACATTCACAGAAGTGGCCCTTTCCCAACTTGGATCATTTGGCTCTTGAGGGGGACGATTTCCTATGTGATGTCTACCAACACTGCCCCTAGACCCTGTACCCCCAGGGAACATGGAGAACTGAGGGTTACTGGGACCCTGAACATTTGGGGCTTCCCCCTGGGGCTTGCTGTTGGCTTCTTTCTTGG